>NC_084947.1:28058987-28358987 GCF_949316205.1 Platichthys flesus | reverse complement strand
GTCCCTAATAAAATGATAGGAAACATGAAAGTGATCGTCATTATTGTAGAGGAAGAGTTACATATGAACAAAGTGTGTAATCTTATTTTCTGTGGATATTCAACTGTGTATTTGAATATGCTTTTGGATTAAAACGTGCACTACCATGACAATGAATGTTTTTAATGGAGCTATTTCACATTAAAAGTATTGCATTATAATTTAATACATTATGTATTATGTGCAATACTTTGATTGTTTTTAAGTAATGAAATCAGGTCTGTACCTGGAGTCAGTGTTCAGTCTGGTTGGATTCAAGTTGTGTGTCAAGTTGGACCTTCTAGAGGAACATGAAACCAATACACAGATATGTAAAGTCATACATGGGCCAGGTTAAGTAATAAACAGACTTTTAAATGGTAAAAATAAAATATTAGTTCAAAGTTAATCAGAGCATAATCATTTCAGATTAGGAAATAGGTAGTGCATATAAGCCCACAACTCTGTATGACACTGTCTGTTCTAGTAAAGGTACAAGGCTATGACTTACTCATATTTAACAAAAGAATTCAGTGAAGTCTGTCTGAGATTAACGATTTAAATACTGAAGGTGGGAGACACGGTTATTTTTCACTGTAACACGTGACAGGACATCAACACCGTGACTCTGAATAAAGAGCCTTAAAAGACGTAGTGCTCCTTTGAACAGCTGCTCTTACAATGTGTAGCAAGTGCTAAATCTCCATTAGTATAATAGTAACAAAAATCACCCTTTACATAATTGAACATATATTTTCCATGTGAACCCCTTTAACACAGTTCAATTCAGGAGCAAAATATAATTTATACAGTATTTATTAGAGCTAGTATTAGTAAACAGATCAAACAAATGCAGTACAATACATCACACATCCACATTGTCTCTTTTGCTTATCATCACAGTCAGTCAGAAGTGTCCGTTTAACTTACGTAGCAGTTGAGAGATGCTTCGTTGGAGATAGCAGGAGCTAGCTCATAGCCAGTGCTGCTGTTGAGAGCGGCAGAGTTCACACAGGAAAAGACACGACGGACGGGGGAAAAAAGATTTGAGAGCGTCCCACACTCTAACCTGCTGAGCGAACAACGTCCACAGTGACTCCGCCGCCGTCCTCTCATCCAGACTCGCCAACCGTTCTCCGGTTCTTCGTGATACACAGCTCCGCAGCTTGTGACGACGTAACTTTTTCCAGAGTCTCATGAGGCGTTCACTTGCAGCTGTGTTAAATGCAGCTTCGTTTGTCATGGCGAGTTGAAGAAGTCTGCTGCAAAGCTATGAATAATCCGCATGATGAAAACTCACAGCAATGTTATGCCTACATTATCAATATATTGAGACCCATGTGACACAGTTTGACATGGTTTAGCAAAGTGAATGAGGAGAAATACATCCAAGTGTGAGACGTAACAAACCGAAAGCGGTCTCATGCTGCGTTCAGGGTAACTCTGTTAAAATGGGTTTCATTGGTCATGGTGAGCTGATGAACTTTGATGCCACGCCATTAACAATCTGCATGATGAAAAGTCACAATAATGTTATGCCTACATTATCAATATCTTGAGACCAATTTGACACAGTTTGACATGGTTTAGTAAAGTGGCTGGAGGGAAATACATCAAAGAGTAAGATGACCAAAACAAGACATTTCCTGATGCCACCAGGGGGCGCTTTCCTTTTAAGTCATGATTTCTAGGTAGATGTCTTCCGGTCGCGACTCTTGTCTTATATGTGTAGTTTGGAGTCGATTGGACAAAATATGTCTAAGTTACAGAAGCTCGCTTATATTGGCGTTTAGTCGAACTTTGAGACCTCACCACGGTCACACGGTATGATGAAAAGTTTAAATTCTGATAACTTTAGATCTTCATCTTGTTTTGTAGAGTCTCATCTAATTTTTAAGTTGATCTGATGAAAGCTGTCTGAGTAGTACATAAAAACATAACACGTACCAAAACAAGACATTTCGTGTTACCACCAGGGGGCGCTGTGATTGTAAGTCACAATTTCTGCACCCATGTCTTCTGGTGGCGACTCTTGTCGAATGTGTCTAGTTTGGACTCAATTGGACAAAATATGTCTGAAATATGGAAGCTTGTGTTTTGATGGCGTTTCATCAAACTTTAACGCCACACCACGGTCAGACGGTTTTGCTAAAACGTAATCCTTCAATAACTTTAGATCTCCAATTTGTTGTGATGACGATCGTCTAAATTTGAAGTTGATCTGATGAAAGCTGTACGACAAGTACATCAAAGAAAAAATATGGAATATGACCAAAATGGCCACTAAAGTCAAACTGGCGGGCTTCCTGTTGCGTTATTCATAATGCACTGATGGACTTTTTTGTGCATCTAGTCATGATACACAATAATCTTTGTTTTTTTTGAGGATCGGTGAATGCTAAATGAGGGGCTTTTCCGTAGGTGGCGCTCTTGAGCCATTTTGCCACGCCCTTTTCAAAATACTCCAGAATACGTAATTTTACGCCGCCTTCGAATTTACTGCAAACTCCTACAACTTTTTGAGCACATTAAAGCCCTCAAAAAGCCAATTCATTTAAGCTAAGAAAAATAATAATAATAATAATAATAATCATTTCAATTTCAATAGGGCCTCCCACCGATTTCGGTGCTCGGGCCCTAATAAAAATCCTTACAGATTCAATAGGGCCTCTCACCATTCGGTGCTCGGGCCCTAATAATAATAATAATAATAATAATAATAAAAATCCTTACAGATTCAATAGGGCCTCTCACCATTCGGTGCTCGGGCCCTAATAATAATAAAAATCCTTACAGATTCAATAGGGCCTCTCACCATTCGGTGCTCGGGCCCTAATAATAAAAATCCTTACAGATTCAATAGGGCCTCTCACCATTCGGTGCTCGGGCCCTAATAATAATAAAAATCCTTACAGATTCAATAGGGCCTCTCACCATTCGGTGCTCGGGCCCTAATAATAATAATAATAAAAATCCTTACAGATTCAATAGGGCCTCTCACCATTCGGTGCTCGGGCCCTAATAATAAAAATCCTTACAGATTCAATAGGGCCTCTCACCATTCGGTGCTCGGGCCCTAACTAGGGCTACGTTGTAGCCCGAGCACCCGCACGTTGAAGCCTGTTGCGGTCGGTGGAGAGAGCGATCGATGACCAAGCGCACATCATCGATCGAGCATGCACTTCTCCACGTTGCATGCGTTTTGCGCTCTGCGGCAGTAGGTTTGCCAGTAGGTGGCGCCATCACTATTATTACGCACAGACATATATATCTGTTCATGTAGGCGCTCTGATGTAGCGTGAGCAATTTTGTGTCAATTGGACAATGTTTCCGCAACTTAATTTTCACACTGATCAATAGGTGGCGCTATGATCCTGAACTAATATTCATATATGGAGCTGTTCTATTCAGGATTGTGATCATAGGTCAGTAGTTTGGAGCCGGTTGGATAATGCAGAGTGGATTAACAAAGTACTTCCTGTTTCCTGGCGAATCAGAAGGTGGCGCTATGACACTGAGAAAATATTGACACATAGAGCTGTTCAGGCTTGGACTCTGACCATGTGACAGAAGTTTTGTAGTGATAGGACAATGCACAGTGGAGTTATGATAACATCGTGTCCTTTGGCGAAGGAAAATCCTTCGCCGCACATCAATGTTTACACGGTTTGAGGAAACGTCACAATTCTGACCATGATCTAATGACTTGACTGATCTGATTTGAGCTGTATATTGTAAATCAGCCAGGAGCAGTTCATCAAAGTATAAAACATGTCACTTCCTGTAGCCACCAGGGGGCGCTGTAATTTCAAGTCATAATTTCTGTGTAGATGTCATCAGGATGGCACCCTTGTCTTACATGTCTAGTTTGGACTCGATTGGACAATGTATGTCCGAGATACAGAACCTTGTGTTTTGATGGCGTTTAATCAAACTCAAGACGCCACGCCACGGTCACACGGTGTGACGAAAGGTCAATGTCTTAATCACTTTTTATCTCCATCTTGTTGTGATGGCACTGATCTTAATTTGAAGTTAATCTGATGAAAGCCCTGGGACAAGTGCATCAAGTAAAAATGTGGAATATGGAAAAAAAATGGCCACTTAATCCAAAATGGCGGCCTCCCTGTTTGGTCAAGCATACCTATCCAAGATATTTTTTTGTTTGTTATGAAACGACACATGTCCCGATAGATTTGTATAAATGTCGGCCATCGTAGTGCCGGGGTTGCCCTATAGGGGGCGCTGGTCAGTTTTTTTGCCACGCCCATTTCTTAAAACCATATGAATATCTTCAGGGGGGGGCTGTTGTTACACACATGTAGTTTGAGAGAGATAGAATCATGAACACTGAAGTTACAGCAATTTTGTGTTTCACGGCGAGTTGATGAACTTTAATGCCACGCCATTCATATGGCGTTTGACGAAAAGTCACGGTAATCTTATGTCTTCATTGTCAATGTCTTGGGACCCATTTGATACAGTTTGACATGGTTGAGGTCAGTGGATGAGGAGAAATTCATCCAAGTGTAAGACAAGCAAAAAACAAGACATTTCCTGTTGCCACCAGGGGGCGCTGCGGTTTTAAGTCATCATTTATGCATAGATGTCATCAGGCGGGGACTATTGTCTTACATGTCTAGTTTGGACTTGATTGGAACATGTATGTCCGAGATACAGATGCCCGTGTTTTGATGGCGTGTAACCAATTTTTAACGCCATGCCACGGTCACACGGTGTGATAAAAAAAAAATCCCTCAATCATTTTTTATCTCCATCTTGTTGTGATGACACTCATCTGAATTTGAAGTTGATCTGATGAAAGCCCTGGGACAAGTACGTAAAAGTAAAAATGTGGGATATTGCCAAAATGGCCACTAAAAGCAAAATGGCGGACTTCCTGTTGCGTTTTTCATAATGCTCCATGAGACTTTTTTTCATGACTGGTCACGATACACCTATATCCAGATTTTGATGAAAATCCGTTATGTGGAAACCTAGGGGCTGGTTCCAGGGGGCGCTGTAGAGCCATTTTGCCACGCCCAATTCCAATTACTCCAGAATACTAAAATATCCGCAGACCTTGAATTTCCTGCAAAGTTTCATAACTTTTTGAGCATGTCTAGACCCTGAAAAAGCCCCCCAAAGGGAAATAATAATAATAATAATAATAATAATAATAAAAATCCTTACAGATTCAATAGGGCCTCTCACCATTCGGTGCTCGGGCCCTAATAATAATAATAATAATAATAAAAATCCTTACAGATTCAATAGGGCCTCTCACCATTCGGTGCTCGGGCCCTAATAATAATAATAATAATAATAATAATAATAAAAATCCTTACAGATTCAATAGGGCCTCTCACCATTCGGTGCTCGGGCCCTAATAATAATAATAATAATAATAATAAAAATCCTTACAGATTCAATAGGGCCTCTCACCATTCGGTGCTCGGGCCCTAATAATAATAATAATAATAATAAAAATCCTTACAGATTCAATAGGGCCTCTCACCATTCGGTGCTCGGGCCCTAATGAAGCCTGTTGCGGTCGGTGGAGAGAGCGATCGATGACCAAGCGCACATCATCGATCGAGCATGCACTTCTCCACGTTGCATGCGTTTTGCGCTCTGCGGCAGTAGGTTTGCCAGTAGGTGGCGGCATCACTATTATTACGCACAGACATATATATCTGTTCATGTAGGCGCTCTGATGTAGCTTGAGCAATTTTTTGTCAATTGGACAATGTTAACACAACTTAATTTTCACACTGATCAGTAGGTGGCGCTATGACCCTGAACTAATATTTATATGTGGAGCTGTTCAGATCAGTATTGTGATCATAGGTCAGTAGTTTGGAGCCGGTTGGATAATGCAGAGTGGATTAACAAAGTACTTCCTGTTTCCTGGCGAATCAGTAGGTGGCGCTATGACACTGAGGAAATATTGACACATAGAGCTGTTCAGGCTTGGACTCTGACCATGTGACAGAAGTTTTGTAGTGATAGGACAATGCACAGTGGAGTTATGATAACATCGTGTCCTTTGGCGAAGGAAAATCCTTCGCCGCACATCAATGTTTACACGGTTTGAGGAAACGTCACAATTCTGACCATGATCTAATGACTTGACTGATCTGATTTGAGCTGTATATTGTAAATCAGCCAGGAGCAGTTCATCAAAGTATAAAACATGTCACTTCCTGTAGCCACCAGGGGGCGCTGTAATTTCAAGTCATAATTTCTGTGTAGATGTCATCAGGATGGCACCCTTGTCTTACATGTCTAGTTTGGAATCGATTGGACAATGTATGTCCGAGATACAGAACCTCGTGTTTTGATGGCGTTTAATCAAACTCAAGACGCCACGCCACGGTCACACGGTGTGACGAAAGGTCAATCTCTTAATCACTTTTTATCTCCATCTTGTTGTGATGGCACTGATCTTAATTTGAAGTTATTCTGATGAAAGCCCTGGGACAAGTGCATCAAGTAAAAATGTGGAATATGGAAAAAAAATGGCCACTTAATCCAAAATGGCGGCCTCCCTGTTTGGTCAAGCATACCTATCAAAGATATTTTTTTGTTTGTTATATAACGACACATGTCCCGATAGATTTGTATAAATGTCGGCCATCGTAGTGCCGGGGTTGCCCTATAGGGGGCGCTGGTCAGTTTTTTTGCCACGCCCATTTCTTAAAACCATATGAATATCTTCAGGGGGGGGCTGTTGTTACACACATGTAGTTTGAGAGAGATAGAATCATGAACACTGAAGTTACAGCAATTTCGTGTTTCACGGCGAGTTGATGAACTTTAATGCCACGCCATTCATATGGCGTTTGACGAAAAGTCACGGTAATCTTATGTCTTCATTGTCAATGTCTTGGGACCCATTTGATACAGTTTGACATGGTTGAGGTCAGTGGATGAGGAGAAATTCATCCAAGTGTAAGACAAGCAAAAAACAAGACATTTCCTGTTGCCACCAGGGGGCGCTGCGGTTTTAAGTCATCATTTATGCATAGATGTCATCAGGCGGGGACTATTGTCTTACATGTCTAGTTTGGACTTGATTGGAACATGTATGTCCGAGATACAGATGCCCGTGTTTTGATGGCGAGTAACCAATTTTTAACGCCATGCCACAGTCACACGGTGTGATAAAAAAAAAATCCCTCAATCATTTTTTATCTCCATCTTGTTGTGATGACACTCATCTGAATTTGAAGTTGATCTGATGAAAGCCCTGGGACAAGTACGTAAAAGTAAAAATGTGGGATATTGCCAAAATGGCCACTAAAAGCAAAATGGCGGACTTCCTGTTGCGTTTTTCATAATGCTCCATGAGACTTTTTTTCATGACTGGTCACGATACACCTATATCCAGATTTTGATGAAAATCCGTTATGTGGAAACCTAGGGGCTGGTTCCAGGGGGCGCTGTAGAGCCATTTTGCCACGCCCAATTCCAATTACTCCAGAATACTAAAATATCCGCAGACCTTGAATTTCCTGCAAAGTTTCATAACTTTTTGAGCATGTCTAGACCCTGAAAAAGCCCCCCAAATGGAAATAATAATAATAATAATAAAAATCCTTACAGATTCAATAGGGCCTCTCACCATTCGGTGCTCGGGCCCTAATAATAACTAGGGCTACGTTGTAGCACTTGCGGGCCCGAGCACCCGCACGTTGAAGCCTGTTGCGGTCGGTGGAGAGAGCGATCGATGACCAAGCGCACATCATCGATCGAGCATGCACTTCTCCACGTTGCATGCGTTTTGCGCTCTGCGGCAGTAGGTTTGCCAGTAGGTGGCGCCATCACTATTATTACGCACAGACATATAGATCTATTCAAGTAGGCGCTCTGATGTAGCGTGAGCAATTTTGTGTCAATTGGACAATGTTAACACAACTTAATTTTCACACTGATCAGTAGGTGGCGCTATGACCCTGAACTAATATTTATATGTGGAGCTGTTCAGATCAGTATTGTGATCATAGGTCAGTAGTTTGGAGCCGGTTGGATAATGCAGAGTGGATTAACAAAGTACTTCCTGTTTCCTGGCGAATCAGTAGGTGGCGCTATGACACTGAGGAAATATTGACACATAGAGCTGTTCAGGCTTGGACTCTGACCATGTGACAGAAGTTTTGTAGTGATAGGACAATGCACAGTGGAGTTATGATAACATCGTGTCCTTTGGCGAAGGAAAATCCTTCGCCGCACATCAATGTTTACACGGTTTGAGGAAACGTCACAATTCTGACCATGATCTAATGACTTGACTGATCTTATTTGAGCTGTATATTGTAAATCAGCCAGGAGCAGTTCATCAAAGTATAAAACATGTCACTTCCTGTAGCCACCAGGGGGCGCTGTAATTTCAAGTCATAATTTCTGTGTAGATGTCATCAGGATGGCACCCTTGTCTTACATGTCTAGTTTGGACTCGATTGGACAATGTATGTCCGAGATACAGAACCTCGTGTTTAGATGGCGTTTAATCAAACTCAAGACGCCACGCCACGGTCACACGGTGTGACGAAAGGTCAATCTCTTAATCACTTTTTATCTCCATCTTGTTGTGATGGCACTGATCTTAATTTGAAGTTAATCTGATGAAAGCCCTGGGACAAGTGCATCAAGTAAAAATGTGGAATATGGAAAAAAAATGGCCACTTAATCCAAAATGGCGGCCTCCCTGTTTGGTCAAGCATACCTATCCAAGATATTTTTTGGTTTGTTATGAAACGACACATGTCCCGATAGATTTGTATAAATGTCGGCCATCGTAGTGCCGGGGTTGCCCTATAGGGGGCGCTGGTCAGTTTTTTTGCCACGCCCATTTCTTAAAACCATATGAATATCTTCAGGGGGGGGGCTGTTGTTACACACATGTAGTTTGAGAGAGATAGAATCATGAACACTGAAGTTACAGCAATTTCGTGTTTCACGGCGAGTTGATGAACTTTAATGCCACGCCTTTCATATGGCGTTTGACGAAAAGTCACGGTAATCTTATGTCTTCATTGTCAATGTCTTGGGACCCATTTGATACAGTTTGACATGGTTGAGGTCAGTGGATGAGGAGAAATTCATCCAAGTGTAAGACAAGCAAAAAACAAGACATTTCCTGTTGCCACCAGGGGGCGCTGCGGTTTTAAATCATCATTTATGCATAGATGTCATCAGGCGGGGACTATTGTCTTACATGTCTAGTTTGGACTTGATTGGAACATGTATGTCCGAGATACAGATGCCCGTGTTTTGATGGCGTGTAACCAATTTTTAACGCCATGCCACGGTCACATGGTGTGATAAAAAAAAAATCCCTCAATCATTTTTTATCTCCATCTTGTTGTGATGACACTCATCTGAATTTGAAGTTGATCTGATGAAAGCCCTGGGACAAGTACGTAAAAGTAAAAATGTGGGATATTGCCAAAATGGCCACTAAAAGCAAAATGGCGGACTTCCTGTTGCGTTTTTCATAATGCTCCATGAGACTTTTTTTCATGACTGGTCACGATACACCTATATCCAGATTTTGATGAAAATCCGTTATGTGGAAACCTAGGGGCTGGTTCCAGGGGGCGCTGTAGAGCCATTTTGCCACGCCCAATTCCAATTACTCCAGAATACCAAAATATCCGCAGACCTTGAATTTCCTGCAAAGTTTCATAACTTTTTGAGCATGTCTAGACCCTGAAAAAGCCCCCCAAAGGGAAATAATAATAATAATAATAATAATAATAATAATAATAATAATAAAAATCCTTACAGATTCAATAGGGCCTCTCACCATTCGGTGCTCGGGCCCTAATAATAAAAATCCTTACAGATTCAATAGGGCCTCTCACCATTCGGTGCTCGGGCCCTAACTAGGGCTACGTTGTAGCACTTGCGGGCCCGAGCACCCGCACGTTGAAGCCTGTTGCGGTCGGTGGAGAGAGCGATCGATGACCAAGCGCACATCATCGATCGAGCATGCACTTCTCCACGTTGCATGCGTTTTGCGCTCTGCGGCAGTAGGTTTGCCAGTAGGTGGCGCCATCACTATTATTACGCACAGACATATATATCTGTTCATGTAGGCGCTCTGATGTAGCGTGAGCAATTTTGTGTCAATTGGACAATGTTTCCGCAACTTAATTTTCACACTGATCAATAGGTGGCGCTATGATCCTGAACTAATATTCATATATGGAGCTGTTCTATTCAGGATTGTGATCATAGGTCAGTAGTTTGGAGCCGGTTGGATAATGCAGAGTGGATTAACAAATTACTTCCTGTTTCCTGGCGAATCAGTAGGTGGCGCTATGACACTGAGAAAATATTGACACATAGAGCTGTTCAGGCTTGGACTCTGACCATGTGACAGAAGTTTTGTAGTGATAGGACAATGCACAGTGGAGTTATGATAACATCGTGTCCTTTGGCGAAGGAAAATCCTTCGCCGCACATCAATGTTTACACGGTTTGAGGAAACGTCACAATTCTGACCATGATCTAATGACTTGACTGATCTGATTTGAGCTGTATATTGTAAATCAGCCAGGAGCAGTTCATCAAAGTATAAAACATGTCACTTCCTGTAGCCACCAGGGGGCGCTGTAATTTCAAGTCATAATTTCTGTGTAGATGTCATCAGGATGGCACCCTTGTCTTACATGTCTAGTTTGGACTCGATTGGACAATGTATGTCCGAGATACAGAACCTTGTGTTTTGATGGCGTTTAATCAAACTCAAGACGCCACGCCACGGTCACACGGTGTGACGAAAGGTCAATGTCTTAATCACTTTTTATCTCCATCTTGTTGTGATGGCACTGATCTTAATTTGAAGTTAATCTGATGAAAGCCCTGGGACAAGTGCATCAAGTAAAAATGTGGAATATGGAAAACAAATGGCCACTTAATCCAAAATGGCGGCCTCCCTGTTTGGTCAAGCATACCTATCCAAGATATTTTTTTGTTTGTTATGAAACGACACATGTCCCGATAGATTTGTATAAATGTCGGCCATCGTAGTGCCGGGGTTGCCCTATAGGGGGCGCTGGTCAGTTTTTTTGCCACGCCCATTTCTTAAAACCATATGAATATCTTCAGGGGGGGGCTGTTGTTACACACATGTAGTTTGAGAGAGATAGAATCATGAACACTGAAGTTACAGCAATTTTGTGTTTCACGGCGAGTTGATGAACTTTAATGCCACGCCATTCATATGGCGTTTGACGAAAAGTCACGGTAATCTTATGTCTTCATTGTCAATGTCTTGGGACCCATTTGATACAGTTTGACATGGTTGAGGTCAGTGGATGAGGAGAAATTCATCCAAGTGTAAGACAAGCAAAAAACAAGACATTTCCTGTTGCCACCAGGGGGCGCTGCGGTTTTAAGTCATCATTTATGCATAGATGTCATCAGGCGGGGACTATTGTCTTACATGTCTAGTTTGGACTTGATTGGAACATGTATGTCCGAGATACAGATGCCCGTGTTTTGATGGCGTGTAACCAATTTTTAACGCCATGCCACGGTCACACGGTGTGATAAAAAAAAAATCCCTCAATCATTTTTTATCTCCATCTTGTTGTGATGACACTCATCTGAATTTGAAGTTGATCTGATGAAAGCCCTGGGACAAGTACGTAAAAGTAAAAATGTGGGATATTGCCAAAATGGCCACTAAAAGCAAAATGGCGGACTTCCTGTTGCGTTTTTCATAATGCTCCATGAGACTTTTTTTCATGACTGGTCACGATACACCTATATCCAGATTTTGATGAAAATCCGTTATGTGGAAACCTAGGGGCTGGTTCCAGGGGGCGCTGTAGAGCCATTTTGCCACGCCCAATTCCAATTACTCCAGAATACTAAAATATCCGCAGACCTTGAATTTCCTGCAAAGTTTCATAACTTTTTGAGCATGTCTAGACCCTGAAAAAGCCCCCCAAAGGGAAATAATAATAATAATAATAATAACTAGGGCTACGTTGTAGCACTTGCGGGCCCGAGCACCCGCACGTTGAAGCCTGTTGCGGTCGGTGGAGAGAGCGATCGATGACCAAGCGCACATCATCGATCGAGCATGCACTTCTCCACGTTGCATGCGTTTTGCGCTCTGCGGCAGTAGGTTTGCCAGTAGGTGGCGCCATCACTATTATTACGCACAGACATATATATCTGTTCATGTAGGCGCTCTGATGTAGCGTGAGCAATTTTGTGTCAATTGGACAATTTTAACACAACTTAATTTTCACACTGATCAGTAGGTGGCGCTATGACCCTGAACTAATATTTATATGTGGAGCTGTTCAGATCAGTATTGTGATCATAGGTCAGTAGTTTGGAGCCGGTTGGATAATGCAGAGTGGATTAACAAAGTACTTCCTGTTTCCTGGTGAATCAGTAGGTGGCGCTATGACACTGAGGAAATATTGACACATAGAGCTGTTCAGGCTTGTACTCTTATCATGTGACAGAAGTTTGGTAGTGATAGGACAATGCACAGTGTAATTATGAAAACATCGTGTCCTTTGGCGAAGGATGATCCTTCGCCAAACATCAATGTTTACATGGTTTGAGGAAATGTCACAATTCTGACCTTGATTCAATGACTTGACTGAGTTCATTTGAGCTGTATATCTTAAAGCAGCCAGGAGCAGTTCATCAAAGTATAAAACATGTCACTTCCTGTAGCCACCAGGGGGCGCTGTAATTTCAAGTCATAATTTCTGTGTAGATGTCATCAAGATGGCACCCTTGTCTTACATGTCTAGTTTGGACTCGATTGGACAATGTATGTCCGAGATACAGAACCTCGTGTTTTGATGGCGTTTAATCAAACTCAAGACGCCACGCCACGGTCACACGGTGTGACGAAAGGTCAATCTCTTAATCACTTTTTATCTCCATCTTGTTGTGATGGCACTGATCTTAATTTGAAGTTAATCTGATGAAAGCCCTGGGACAAGTGCATCAAGTAAAAATGTGGAATATGGAAAAAAAATGGCCACTTAATCCAAAATGGCGGCCTCCCTGTTTGGTCAAGCATACCTATCCAAGATATTTTTTTGTTTGTTATGAAACGACACATGTCCCGATAGATTTGTATACATGTCGGCCATCGTAGTGCCGGGGTTGCCCTATAGGGGGCGCTGGTCAGTTTTTTTGCCACGCCCATTTCTTAAAACCATATGAATATCTTCAGGGGGGGGCTGTTGTTACACACATGTAGTTTGAGAGAGATAGAATCATGAACACTGAAGTTACAGCAATTTCGTGTTTCACGGCGAGTTGATGAACTTTAATGCCACGCCATTCATATGGCGTTTGACGAAAAGTCACGGTAATCTTATGTCTTCATTGTCAATGTCTTGGGACCCATTTGATACAGTTTGACATGGTTGAGGTCAGTGGATGAGGAGAAATTCATCCAAGTGTAAGACAAGCAAAAAACAAGACATTTCCTGTTGCCACCAGGGGGCGCTGCGGTTTTAAGTCATCATTTATGCATAGATGTCATCAGGCGGGGACTATTGTCTTACATGTCTAGTTTGGACTTGATTGGAACATGTATGTCCGAGATACAGATGCCCGTGTTTTGATGGCGTGTAACCAATTTTTAACGCCATGCCACGGTCACACGGTGTGATAAAAAAAAAATCCCTCAATCATTTTTTATCTCCATCTTGTTGTGATGACACTCATCTGAATTTGAAGTTGATCTGATGAAAGCCCTGGGACAAGTACGTAAAAGTAAAAATGTGGGATATTGCCAAAATGGCCACTAAAAGCAAAATGGCGGACTTCCTGTTGCGTTTTTCATAATGCTCCATGAGACTTTTTTTCATGACTGGTCACAATACACCTATATCCAGATTTTGATGAAAATCCGTTATGTGGAAACCTAGGGGCTGGTTCCAGGGGGCGCTGTAGAGCCATTTTGCCACGCCCAATTCCAATTACTCCAGAATACTAAAATATCCGCAGACCTTGAATTTCCTGCAAAGTTTCATAACTTTTTGAGCATGTCTAGACCCTGAAAAAGCCCCCCAAAGGGAAATAATAATAATAATAATAATAACTAGGGCTACGTTGTAGCACTTGCGGGCCCGAGCACCCGCACGTTGAAGCCTGTTGCGGTCGGTGGAGAGAGCGATCGATGACCAAGCGCACATCATCGATCGAGCATGCACTTCTCCACGTTGCATGCGTTTTGCGCTCTGCGGCAGTAGGTTTGAAAGTAGGTGGCGCCATCACTATTATTACGCACAGACATATAGATCTGTTCAAGTAGGCGCTCTGATGTAGCGTGAGAAATTTTGTGTCAATTGGACAATGTTTCCGCAACTTAATTTTCACACTGATCAGTAGGTGGCGCTATGACCCTGAACTAATATTTATATGTGGAGCTGTTCAGATCAGTATTGTGATCATAGGTCAGTAGTTTGGAGCCGGTTGGATAATGCAGAGTGGATTTACAAAGTACTTCCTGTTTCCTTGCGAATCAGTAGGTGGCGCTATGACACTGAGGAAATATTGACACATAGAGCTGTTCAGGCTTGGACTCTGACCATGTGACAGAAGTTTTGTAGTGATAGGACAATGCACAGTGGAGTTATGATAACATCGTGTCCTTTGGCGAAGGAAAATCCTTCGCCGCACATCAATGTTTACACGGTTTGAGGAAACGTCACAATTCTGACCATGATCTAATGACTTGACTGATCTGATTTGAGCTGTATATTGTAAATCACACAGGAGCAGTTCATCAAAGTATAAAACATGTCACTTCCTGTAGCCACCAGGGGGCGCTGTAATTTCAAGTCATAATTTCTGTGTAGATGTCATCAGGATGGCACCCTTGTCTTACATGTCTAGTTTGGACTCGATTGGACAATGTATGTCCGAGATACAGAACCTCGTGTTTTGATGGCGTTTAATCAAACTCAAGACGCCACGCCACGGTCACACGGTGTGACGAAAGGTCAATCTCTTAATCACTTTTTATCTCCATCTTGTTGTGATGGCACTGATCTTAATTTGAAGTTAATCTGATGAAAGCCCTGGGACAAGTGCATCAAGTAAAAATGTGGAATATGGAAAAAAAATGGCCACTTAATCCAAAATGGCGGCCTCCCTGTTTGGTCAAGCATACCTACCCAAGATATTTTTTTGTTTGTTATGAAACGACACATGTCCCGATAGATTTGTATAAATGTCGGCCATCGTAGTGCCGGGGTTGCCCTATAGGGGGCGCTGGTCAGTTTTTTTGCCACGCCCATTTCTTAAAACCATATGAATATCTTCAGGGGGGGGCTGTTGTTACACACATGTAGTTTGAGAGAGATAGAATCATGAACACTGAAGTTACAGCAATTTCGTGTTTCACGGCGAGTTGATGAACTTTAATGCCACGCCATTCATATGGCGTTTGACGAAAAGTCACGGTAATCTTATGTCTTCATTGTCAATGTCTTGGGACCCATTTGATACAGTTTGACATGGTTGAGGTCAGTGGATGAGGAGAAATTCATCCAAGTGTAAGACAAGCAAAAAACAAGACATTTCCTGTTGCCACCAGGGGGCGCTGCGGTTTTAAGTCATCATTTATGCATATATGTCATCAGGCGGGGACTATTGTCTTACATGTCTAGTTTGGACTTGATTGGAACATGTATGTCCGAGATACAGATGCCCGTGTTTTGATGGCGTGTAACCAATTTTTAACTCCATGCCACGGTCACACGGTGTGATAAAAAAAAAATCCCTCAATCATTTTTTATCTCCATCTTGTTGTGATGACACTCATCTGAATTTGAAGTTGATCTGATGAAAGCCCTGGGACAAGTACGTAAAAGTAAAAATGTGGGATATTGCCAAAATGGCCACTAAAAGCAAAATGGCGGACTTCCTGTTGCGTTTTTCATAATGCTCCATGAGACTTTTTTTCATGACTGGTCACGATACACCTATATCCAGATTTTGATGAAAATCCGTTATGTGGAAACCTAGGGGCTGGTTCCAGGGGGCGCTGTAGAGCCATTTTGCCACGCCGAATTCCAATTACTCCAGAATACTAAAATATCCGCAGACCTTGAATTTCCTGCAAAGTTTCATAACTTTTTGAGCATGTCTAGACCCTGAAAAAGCCCCCCAAAGGGAAATAATAATTATAATAATAATAATAATAATAATAATAATAATAATAATAAAAATCCTTACAGATTCAATAGGGCCTCTCACCATTCGGTGCTCGGGCCCTAATAATAAAAATCCTTACAGATTCAATAGGGCCTCTCACCATTCGGTGCTCGGGCCCTAATAATAATAATAATAATAATAATAATAATAATAATAATAATAATAAAAATCCTTACAGATTCAATAGGGCCTCTCACCATTCGGTGCTCGGGCCCTAATAATAATAAAAATCCTTACAGATTCAATAGGGCCTCTCACCATTCGGTGCTCGGGCCCTAATAATAATAATAATAATAATAAAAATCCTTACAGATTCAATAGGGCCTCTCACCATTCGGTGCTCGGGCCCTAATAATAATAATAATAATAATAATAATAATAAAAATCCTTACAGATTCAATAGGGCCTCTCACCATTCGGTGCTCGGGCCCTAATAATAATAATAATAATAATAATAAAAATCCTTACAGATTCAATAGGGCCTCTCACCATTCGGTGCTCGGGCCCTAATAATAATAATAATAATAATAAAAATCCTTACAGATTCAATAGGGCCTCTCACCATTCGGTGCTCGGGCCCTAATGAAGCCTGTTGCGGTCGGTGGAGAGAGCGATCGATGACCAAGCGCACATCATCGATCGAGCATGCACTTCTCCACGTTGCATGCGTTTTGCGCTCTGCGGCAGTAGGTTTGCCAGTAGGTGGCGGCATCACTATTATTACGCACAGACATATATATCTGTTCATGTAGGCGCTCTGATGTAGCGTGAGCAATTTTGTGTCAATTGGACAATGTTAACACAACTTAATTTTCACACTGATCAGTAGGTGGCGCTATGACCCTGAACTAATATTTATATGTGGAGCTGTTCAGATCAGTATTGTGATCATAGGTCAGTAGTTTGGAGCCGGTTGGATAATGCAGAGTGGATTAACAAAGTACTTCCTGTTTCCTGGCGAATCAGTAGGTGGCGCTATGACACTGAGGAAATATTGACACATAGAGCTGTTCAGGCTTGGACTCTGACCATGTGACAGAAGTTTTGTAGTGATAGGACAATGCACAGTGGAGTTATGATAACATCGTGTCCTTTGGCGAAGGAAAATCCTTCGCCGCACATCAATGTTTACACGGTTTGAGGAAACGTCACAATTCTGACCATGATCTAATGACTTGACTGATCTGATTTGAGCTGTATATTGTAAATCAGCCAGGAGCAGTTCATCAAAGTATAAAACATGTCACTTCCTGTAGCCACCAGGGGGCGCTGTAATTTCAAGTCATAATTTCTGTGTAGATGTCATCAGGATGGCACCCTTGTCTTACATGTCTAGTTTGGACTCGATTGGACAATGTATTTCCAAGATACAGAACCTCGTGTTTTGATGGCGTTTAATCAAACTCAAGACGCCACGCCACGGTCACACGGTGTGACGAAAGGTCAATCTCTTAATCACTTTTTATCTCCATCTTGTTGTGATGGCACTGATCTTAATTTGAAGTTAATCTGATGAAAGCCCTGGGACAAGTGCATCAAGTAAAAATGTGGAATATGGAAAAAAAATGGCCACTTAATCCAAAATGGCGGCCTCCCTGTTTGGTCAAGCATACCTATCCAAGATATTTTTTTGTTTGTTATGAAACGACACATGTCCCGATAGATTTGTATAAATGTCGGCCATCGTAGTGCCGGGGTTGCCCTATAGGGGGCGCTGGTCAGTTTTTTTGCCACGCCCATTTCTTAAAACCATATGAATATCTTCAGGGGGGGGCTGTTGTTACACAGATGTAGTTTGAGAGAGATAGAATCATGAACACTGAAGTTACAGCAATTTCGTGTTTCACGGCGAGTTGATGAACTTTAATGCCACGCCATTCATATGGCGTTTGATGAAAAGTCACGGTAATCTTATGTCTTCATTGTCAATGTCTTGGGACCCATTTGATACAGTTTGACATGGTTTAGGTCAGTGGATGAGGAGAAATTCATCCAAGTGTAAGACAAGCAAAAAACAAGACATTTCCTGTTGCCACCAGGGGGCGCTGCGGTTTTAAGTCATCATTTATGCATAGATGTCATCAGGCGGGGACTATTGTCTTACATGTCTAGTTTGGACTTGATTGGAACATATATGTCCGAGATACAGATGCCCGTGTTTTGATGGCGTGTAACCAATTTTTAACGCCATGCCACGGTCACATGGTGTGATAAAAAAAAAATCCCTCAATCATTTTTTATCTCCATCTTGTTGTGATGACACTCATCTGAATTTGAAGTTGATCTGATGAAAGCCCTGGGACAAGTACGTAAAAGTAAAAATGTGGGATATTGCCAAAATGGCCACTAAAAGCAAAATGGCGGACTTCCTGTTGCGTTTTTCATAATGCTCCATGAGACTTTTTTTCATGACTGGTCACGATACACCTATATCCAGATTTTGATGAAAATCCGTTATGTGGAAACCTAGGGGCTGGTTCCAGGGGGCGCTGTAGAGCCATTTTGCCACGCCCAATTCCAATTACTCCAGAATACTAAAATATCCGCAGACCTTGAATTTCCTGCAAAGTTTCATAACTTTTTGAGCATGTCTAGACCCTGAAAAAGCCCCCCAAAGGGAAATAATAATAACTAGGGCTACGTTGTAGCACTAACGGGCCCGAGCACAGGCAATTTCAAGTCTTTTGCGGTCGGGGAAGAGAGAACGTTCGATGACCAAGCGCTCGTCTCAGCGTTGCATGCATTTGCGCACTGCTGCGATATAAACGCTTCACTTCCTGTAGCCAGCAGGTGGCGCTATGATTTTAAGTCATGGTGTCTTTGTTGATGTCATCAGGTCGCGCTTCTTGTCTTACATGTGTAGTTTGAACTCGATTGGACCAAATATGTCCAAGATACAGAAGCTTGTGTTTTGATGGCGTTTAGTCACATTTTGACGCCTCGCCACGGTCACACGGTGTGGCGAAAAATTGATCTTTCAATAACTTTAGATCTCCATCTTGTTGTGATGACACTCGTCTAAATTTTCAGTTGATCTGATGAAAGCTCTCCAAGAAGTACTTGAAAATAAAAAACATGGAATATGGTCCAAATAGAAAATGGCGGGGTTCCTGTTGCGTTTTTCAAATTGCTCCGAGCGCGTTTTTTGTGCATCTGGTGATGATACACAACTGTCTTCAATTTCGTGAGGATCAGTGAATTCTAAATGAGGTGTTTCTCCATAAATGAGGGGAAGCTCCGTTGGTTGCGCTGTTGAGCCATTTTGCCACGCCCATTCTTTAAAACCATCTGAATATCTTCAAGGGAGGGGGGCTGATGATACACACATGTAGTTTGAGGGAGATGGACCCATGAACACGGAAGTTAAAGCGTTTTCGTGTGTCATGGCGAGCTGATGTGACGCCCCGCCACAGTCAGACAGTGTGACGAAAAGTTGTTTCTTTGATAACTTTAGATCTCCATCTTGTTGTGATGACGCTCGTCTAAATTTTCAGTTGATGTGATGAAAGCTGTACGAGAAGTATATCAAAGTAAAAGATTATGGAATATGACCAAAATGGCCACGAAATCGAAAATGGCGTGCTTCCTGTTGCGTTTTTCATATTGCTCCGAGCGCGTTTTTTGTGCATCTGGTGATGATACACAACTGTCTTCAATTTCGTGCGGATCAGTGAATGCTAAATGAGGTGTTTCTCCGTAAATGAGGGAAAGCACCGTTGGTGGCGCTGTTGAGCCATTTTGCCACACCCATTTCCAAATACCCCAGATTACGTAAATTTTCACGAGGCCCATAATCTGCCCTATAGATGTTGAATGCATTCTGTAGTGAGAACACATTCAAGCACATGTCCTACACCTCCATGAGAGGGGGGAGGGGTGAGAAGGGGGAGGGATGAGAGGGGTGAAAGGGGGTGGGGTAAGATGGGGGCGGGTTGATCTGAGGAGGTCTGTTTTAGACAGAGTAAAAAGGTGCTGTTTTAAATTATCCTTGGGGTATTTTTACCAAAATATTTTACAGACATTTCATTAAGACCCCAAGGAACCATATCAACTGTGTTGAAATGGAAATAATATGTCCCCTTTAAAGCGAATATGTCCCCTTTAAGCGGTTTCGTGTGTCATGGTGAGCTGATTTGACGCCCCGCCACAGTCAGACGGTGTGTCGAAAAGTTGTTTCTTTGATAACTTTAGATCTCCATCTTGTTGGGATGCCACCCGTCTAAATTTTAAATTGATGTGATGAAAGCTCTCCGACAAATAAATCAAAGCGCACGATGTACAAAAACAAGACATTTCCTGATGCCACCAGGGGGCGCTTTCCTTTTAAGTCATGATTTCTAGGTAGATGTCTTCCGGTCGCGACTCTTGTCTTATATGTGTAGTTTGGAGTCGATTGGACAAAATATGTCTAAGTTACAGAAGCTTGCTTATATTGGCGTTTAGTCGAACTTTGAGACCTCACCACGGTCACACGGTGTGATGAAAAGTTTAAATATTGATAACTTTAGATCTTCATCTTGTTTTGTAGAGTCTCATCTAATTTTTAAGTTGATCTGATGAAAGCTCTCCGAGTAGTACATAAAAACATAACACGTCTTAAAAACAAGACATTTCCTGTTGCCCCCAGGGGGCGCTGTGATTGTAAGTCACAATTTCTGCACCGATGTCTTCTGGTCGCGATTCTTGTCGTATGTGTCTGGTTTGGACTCAATTGGACAAAATATGTCTGAAATATGGAAGCTTGTGTTTTGATGGCGTTTCATCAAACTTTAACGCCACACCACGGTCAGACGGTTTTGCTAAAACGTAATCCTTCAATAACTTTAGATCTCCAATTTGTTGTGATGACGATCGTCTAAATTTGAAGTTGATCTGATGAAAGCTGTACGACAAGTACATCAAAGAAAAAATATGGAATATGACCGAAATGGCCACTAAAGTCAAACTGGCGGGCTTCCTGCTGCGTTATTCATAATGCACTGATGGACTTTTTTGTGCATCTTGTCATGAGACACAATAGTCTATGTTTTTTTTGAGGATCGGTGAATGCTAAATGAGGGGCTTTTCCGTAGGTGGCGCTCTTGAGCCATTTTGCCACGCCCTTTTCAAAATACTTCAGAAAACGTAAACTTGCGCACATTTGTAATTTACTGTACACTTTAGAAACTTTTTGAGCACGTTAAAGCCCTCAAAAAGCCAATTCACTGAGCGAAGAAAAATAATAATAATAATAATCTTTTCAATTTCAATAGGTCCTCTCACCGATTTCGGTGCTCGGGCCCTAACTAGGGCTACGTTGTAGCACTTGCGGGCCCGAGCACCCGCACGTTGAAGCCTGTTGCGGTCGGTGGAGAGAGCGATCGATGACCAAGCGCACATCATCGATCGAGCATGCACTTCTCCAAGTTGCATGCGTTTTGCGCTCTGCGGCAGTAGGTTTGCCAGTAGGTGGCGCCATCACTATTATTACGCACAGACATATATATCTGTTCATGTAGGCGCTCTGATGTAGCGTGAGCAATTTTTTGTCAATTGGACAATGTTAACACAACTTAATTTTCACACTGATCAGTAGGTGGCGCTATGACCCTGAACTAATATTCATATATGGAGCTGTTCTATTCAGGATTGTGATCATAGGTCAGTAGTTTGGAGCCGGTTGGATAATGCAGAGTGGATTAACAAAGTACTTCCTGTTTCCTGGCGAATCAGTAGGTGGCGCTATGACACTGAGGAAATATTGACACATAGAGCTGTTCAGGCTTGGACTCTGACCATGTGACAGAAGTTTTGTAGTGATAGGACAATGCACAGTGGAGTTATGATAACATCGTGTCCTTTGGCGAAGGAAAATCCTTCGCCGCACATCAATGTTTACACGGTTTGAGGAAACGTCACAATTCTGACCATGATCTAATGACTTGACTGAGCTGATTTGAGCTGTATATTGTAAATCAGCCAGGAGCAGTTCATCAAAGTATAAAACATGTCACTTCATGTTGCCACCAGGGGGCGCTGTGATTTCAAGTCATAATTTCTGTGTAGATGTCATCAGGATGGCACCCTTGTCTTACATGTCTAGTTTGGACTCGATTGGACAATGTATGTCCGAGATACAGAAACTCGTGTTTTGATGGCGTTTAATCAAACTCAAGACGCCACGCCACGGTCACACGGTGTGACGAAAGGTCAATCTCTTAATCACTTTTTATCTCCATCTTGTTGTGATGGCACTGATCTTAATTTGAAGTTAATCTGATGAAAGCCCTGGGACAAGTGCATCAAGTAAAAATGTGGAATATGGAAAAAAAATGGCCACTTAATCCAAAATGGCGGCCTCCCTGTTTGGTCAAGCATACCTATCCAAGATATTGTTTTGTTTGTTATGAAACGACACATGTCCCGATAGATTTGTATAAATGTCGGCCATCGTAGTGCCGGGGTTGCCCTATAGGGGGCGCTGGTCAGTTTTTTTGCCACGCCCATTTCTTAAAACCATATGAATATCTTCAGGGGGGGGCTGTTGTTACACACATGTAGTTTGAGAGAGATAGAATCATGAACACTGAAGTTACAGCAATTTCGTGTTTCACGGCGAGTTGATGAACTTTAATGCCACGCCATTCATATGGCGTTAGACGAAAAGTCACGGTAATCTTATGACTTCATTGTCAATGTCTGGGGACCCATTTGATACAGTTTGACATGGTTGAGGTCAGTGGATGAGGAGAAATTCATCCAAGTGTAAGACAAGCTAAAAACAAGACATTTCCTGTTGCCACCAGGGGGCGCTGCGGTTTTAAGTCATCATTTATGCATAGATGTCATCAGGCGGGGACTATTGTCTTACATGTCTAGTTTGGACTTGATTGGAACATGTATGTCCGAGATACAGATGCCCGTGTTTTGATGGCGTGTAACCAATTTTTAACGCCATGCCACGGTCACACGGTGTGATAAAAAAAAAATCCCTCAATCATTTTTTATCTCCATCTTGTTGTGATGACACTCATCTGAATTTGAAGTTGATCTGATGAAAGCCCTGGGACAAGTACGTAAAAGTAAAAATGTGGGATATTGCCAAAATGGCCACTAAAAGCAAAATGGCGGACTTCCTGTTGCGTTTTTCATAATGCTCCATGAGACTTTTTTTCATGACTGGTCACGATACACCTATATCCAGATTTTGATGAAAATCCGTTATGTGGAAACCTAGGGGCTGGTTCCAGGGGGCGCTGTAGAGCCATTTTGCCACGCCCAATTCCAATTACTCCAGAATACTAAAATATCCGCAGACCTTGAATTTCCTGCAAAGTTTCATAACTTTTTGAGCATGTCTAGACCCTGAAAAAGCCCCCCAAAGGGAAATAATAATAATAATAATAAAAATCCTTACAGATTCAATAGGGCCTCTCACCATTCGGTGCTCGGGCCCTAATAACTAGGGCTACGTTGTAGCACTTGCGGGCCCGAGCACCCGCACGTTGAAGCCTGTTGCGGTCGGTGGAGAGAGCGATCGATGACCAAGCGCACATCATCGATCGAGCATGCACTTCTCCACGTTGCATGCGTTTTGCGCTCTGCGGCAGTAGGTTTGCCAGTAGGTGGCACCATCACTATTATTACGCACAGACATATATATCTGTTCATGTAGGCGCTCTGATGTAGCGTGAGCAATTTTGTGTCAATTGGACAATGTTTTTCGCAACTTAATTTTCACACTGATCAATAGGTGGCGCTATGATCCTGAACTAATATTCATATATGGAGCTGTTCAGATCAGTATTGTGATCATAAGTCAGTAGTTTGGAGCCGGTTGGATAATGCAGAGGGGATTAACAAAGTACTTCCTGTTTCCTGGCGAACCAGTAGGTGGCGCTATGACACTGAGGAAATATTGACACATAGAGCTGTTCAGGCTTGGACTCTGACCATGTGACAGAAGTTTTGTAGTGATAGGACAATGCACAGTGGAGTTATGATAACATCGTGTCCTTTGGCGAAGGAAAATCCTTCGCCGCACATCAATGTTTACACGGTTTGAGGAAACGTCACAATTCTGACCATGATCTAATGACTTGACTGATCTGATTTGAGCTGTATATTGTAAATCAGCCAGGAGCAGTTCATCAAAGTATAAAACATGTCACTTCCTGTAGCCACCAGGGGGCGCTGTAATTTCAAGTCATAATTTCTGTGTAGATGTCATCAGGATGGCACCCTTGTCTTACATGTCTAGTTTGGACTCGATTGGACAATGTATGTCCGAGATACAGAACCTCGTGTTTTGATGGCGTTTAATCAAACTCAAGACGCCACGCCACGGTCACACGGTGTGACGAAAGGTCAATCTCTTAATCACTTTTTATCTCCATCTTGTTGTGATGGCACTGATCTTAATTTGAAGTTAATCTGATGAAAGCCCTGGGACAAGTGCATCAAGTAAAAATGTGGAATATGGAAAAAAAATGGCCACTTAATCCAAAATGGCGGCCTCCCTGTTTGGTCAAGCATACCTATCCAAGATATTTTTTTGTTTGTTATGAAACGACACATGTCCCGATAGATTTGTATAAATGTCGGCCATCGTAGTGCCGGGGTTGCCCTATAGGGGGCGCTGGTCAGTTTTTTTGCCACGCCCATTTCTTAAAACCATATGAATATCTTCAGGGGGGGGCTGTTGTTACACACATGTAGTTTGAGAGAGATAGAATCATGAACACTGAAGTTACAGCAATTTCGTGTTTCACGGCGAGTTGATGAACTTTAATGCCACGCCATTCATATGGCGTTTGACGAAAAGTCACGGTAATCTTATGTCTTCATTGTCAATGTCTTGGGACCCATTTGATACAGTTTGACATGGTTGAGGTCAGTGGATGAGGAGAAATTCATCCAAGTGTAAGACAAGCAAAAAACAAGACATTTCCTGTTGCCACCAGGGGGCGCTGCGGTTTTAAGTCATCATTTATGCATAGATGTCATCAGGCGGGGACTATTGTCTTACATGTCTAGTTTGGACTTGATTGGAACATGTATGTCCGAGATAGAGATGCCCGTGTTTTGATGGCGTGTAACCAATTTTTAACGCCATGCCACGGTCACACGGTGTGATAAAAAAAAAATCCCTCAATCATTTTTGATCTCCATCTTGTTGTGATGACACTCATCTGAATTTGAAGTTGATCTGATGAAAGCCCTGGGACAAGTACGTAAAAGTAAAAATGTGGGATATTGCCAAAATGGCCACTAAAAGCAAAATGGCGGACTTCCTGTTGCGTTTTTCATAATGCTCCATGAGACTTTTTTTCATGACTGGTCACGATACACCTATATCCAGATTTTGATGAAAATCCGTTATGTGGAAACCTAGGGGCTGGTTCCAGGGGGCGCTGTAGAGCCATTTTGCCACGCCCAATTCCAATTACTCCAGAATACTAAAATATCCGCAGACCTTGAATTTCCTGCAAAGTTTCATAACTTTTTGAGCATGTCTAGACCCTGAAAAAGCCCCCCAAAGGGAAATAATAATAATAATAATAATAATAATAATAATAATAATAATAATAATAATAATAATAATAAAAATCCTTACAGATTCAATAGGGCCTCTCACCATTCGGTGCTCGGGCCCTAATAATAAAAATCCTTACAGATTCAATAGGGCCTCTCACCATTCGGTGCTCGGGCCCTAATAATAATAATAATAATAATAATAATAATAATAATAATAATAAAAATCCTTACAGATTCAATAGGGCCTCTCACCATTCGGTGCTCGGGCCCTAATAAAAATCCTTACAGATTCAATAGGGCCTCTCACCATTCGGTGCTCGGGCCCTAACTAGGGCTACGTTGTAGCACTAACGGGCCCGAGCACAGGCAATTTCAAGTCTGTTGCGGTCGGGGAAGAGAGAACGTTCGATGACCAAGCGCTCGTCTCCACATTGCATGCATTTGCGCACTGCTGCGATATAAACGCTTCACTTCCTGTAGCCAGCAGGTGGCGCTATGATTTTAAGTCATGGTGTCTTTGTTGATGTCATCAGGTCGCGCTTCTTGTCTTTCATGTGTAGTTTGAACTCGATTGGACCAAATATCTCCAAGATACAGAAGCTTGTGTTTTGATGGCGTTTAGTCACATTTTGACGCCTCGCCACGGTCACACGGTGTGGCGAAAAATTGATCTTTCAATAACTTTAGATCTCCATCTTGTTGTGATGACACTCGTCTAAATTTTCAGTTGATCTGATGAAAGCTCTCCAAGAAGTACTTGAAAATAAAAAACATGGAATATGGTCCAAATAGAAAATGGCGGGGTTCCTGTTGCGTTTTTCAAATTGCTCCGAGCGCGTTTTTTGTGCATCTGGTGATGATACACAACTGTCTTCAATTTCGTGAGGATCAGTGAATTCTAAATGAGGTGTTTCTCCATAAATGAGGGGAAGCTCCGTCGTTTGCGCTGTTGAGCCATTTTGCCACGCCCATTCTTTAAAACCATCTGAATATCTTCAAGGGAGGGGGGCTGATGATACACACATGTAGTTTGAGGGAGATGGACCCATGAACACGGAAGTTAAAGCGTTTTCGTGTGTCATGGCGAGCTGATGTGACGCCCCGCCACAGTCAGACAGTGTGACGAAAAGTTGTTTCTTTGATAACTTTAGATCTCCATCTTGTTGTGATGACGCTCGTCTAAATTTTCAGTTGATGTGATGAAAGCTGTACGAGAAGTATATCAAAGTAAAAGATTATGGAATATGACCAAAATGGCCACGAAATCGAAAATGGCGTGCTTCCTGTTGCGTTTTTCATATTGCTCCGAGCGCGTTTTTTGTGCATCTGGTGATGATACACAACTGTCTTCAATTTCGTGCGGATCAGTGAATGCTAAATGAGGTGTTTCTCCGTAAATGAGGGAAAGCACCGTTGGTGGCGCTGTTGAGCCATTTTGCCACACCCATTTCCAAATACCCCAGATTACGTACATTTTCACGAGGCCCATAATCTGCCCTATAGATGTTGAATGCATTCTGTAGTGAGAACACATTCAAGCACATGTCCTACACCTCCATGAGAGGGGGGAGGGGTGAGAAGGGGGAGGGATGAGAGGGGTGAAAGGGGGTGGGGTAAGATGGGGGCAGGTTGATCTGAGGAGGTCTGTTTTAGACAGAGTAAAAAGGTGCTGTTTTAAATTATCCTTGGGGTATTTTTACCAAAATATTTTACAGACATTTCATTAAGACCTCAAGGAACCATATCAACTGTGTTGAAATGGAAATAATATGTCCCCTTTAAAGCGAATATTTCCCCTTTAAGCGGTTTCGTGTGTCATGGTGAGCTGATTTGACGCCCCGCCACAGTCAGACGGTGTGTCGAAAAGTTGTTTCTTTGATAACTTTAGATCTCCATCTTGTTGTGATGCCACCCGTCTAAATTTTAAATTGATGTGATGAAAGCTCTCCGACAAATAAATCAAAGCGCACGATGTACAAAAACAAGACATTTCCTGATGCCACCAGGGGGTGCTTTCCTTTTAAGTCATGATTTCTAGGTAGATGTCTTCCGGTCGCGACTCTTGTCTTATATGTGTAGTTTGGAGTCGATTGGACAAAATATGTCTAAGTTACAGAAGCTCGCTTATATTGGCGTTTAGTCGAACTTTGAGACCTCACCACGGTCACATGATATGATGAAAAGTTTAAATATTGATAACTTTAGATCTTCATCTTGTTTTGCAGAGTCTCATCTAATTTTTAAGTTGATCTGATGAAAGCTCTCCGAGTAGTACATAAAAACATAACACGTCTTAAAAACAAGACATTTCCTGTTGCCCCCAGGGGGCGCTGTGATTGTAAGTCACAATTTCTGCACCGATGTCTTCTGGTCGCGATTCTTGTTGTATGTGTCTAGTTTGGACTCAATTGGACAAAATATGTCTGAAATATGGAAGCTTGTGTTTTGATGGCGTTTCATCAAACTTTAACGCCACACCACGGTCAGACGGTTTTGCTAAAACGTAATCCTTCAATAACTTTAGATCTCCAATTTGTTGTGATGACGATCGTCTAAATTTGAAGTTGATCTGATGAAAGCTGTACGACAAGTACATCAAAGAAAAAATATGGAATATGACCGAAATGGCCACTAAAGTCAAACTGGCGGGCTTCCTGCTGCGTTATTCATAATGCACTGATGGACTTTTTTGTGCATCTTGTCATGAGACACAATAGTCTATGTTTTTTTTTAAGATCGGTGAATGCTAAATGAGGGGCTTTTCCGTAGGTGGCGCTCTTGAGCCATTTTGCCACGCCCTTTTCAAAATACTTCAGAAAACGTAAACTTGCGCACATTTGTAATTTACTGTACACTTTAGAAACTTTTTGAACACGTTAAAGCCCTCAAAAAGCCAATTCACTGAGCGAAGAAAAATAATAATAATAATAATCTTTTCAATTTCAATAGGTCCTCTCACCGATTTCGGTGCTCGGGCCCTAACTAGGGCTACGTTGTAGCACTTGCGGGCCCGAGCACCCGCACGTTGAAGCCTGTTGCGGTCGGTGGAGAGAGCGATCGATGACCAAGCGCACATCATCGATCGAGCATGCACTTCTCCACGTTGCATGCGTTTTGCGCTCTGCGGCAGTAGGTTTGCCAGTAGGTGGCGCCATCACTATTATTACGCACAGACATATATATCTGTTCATGTAGGCGCTCTGATGTAGCGTGAGCAATTTTGTGTCAATTGGACAATGTTAACACAACTTAATTTTCACACTGATCAGTAGGTGGCGCTATGACCCTGAACTAATATTTATATGTGGAGCTGTTCAGATCAGTATTGTGATCATAGGTCAGTAGTTTGGAGCCGGTTGGATAATGCAGAGTGGATTAACAAAGTACTTCCTGTTTCCTGGCGAATCAGTAGGTGGCGCTATGACACTGAGGAAATATTGACACATAGAGCTGTTCAGGCTTGGACTCTGACCATGTGACAGAAGTTTTGTAGTGATAGGACAATGATAGCACAGTGGAGTTATGATAACATCGTGTCCTTTGGCGAAGGAAAATCCTTCGCCGCACATCAATGTTTACACGGTTTGAGGAAACGTCACAATTCTGACCATGATCTAATGACTTGACTGATCTGATTTGAGCTGTATATTGTAAATCAGCCAGGAGCAGTTCATCAAAGTATAAAACATGTCACTTCCTGTAGCCACCAGGGGGCGCTGTAATTTCAAGTCATAATTTCTGTGTAGATGTCATCAGGATGGCACCCTTGTCTTACATGTCTAGTTTGGACTCGATTGGACAATGTATGTCCGAGATACAGAACCTCGTGTTTTGATGGCGTTTAATCAAACTCAAGACGCCACGCCACGGTCACACGGTGTGACGAAAGGTCAATCTCTTAATCACTTTTTATCTCCATCTTGTTGTGATGGCACTGATCTTAATTTGAAGTTAATCTGATGAAAGCCCTGGGACAAGTGCATCAAGTAAAAATGTGGAATATGGAAAAAAAATGGCCACTTAATCCAAAATGGCGGCCTCCCTGTTTGGTCAAGCATACCTATCCAAGATATTTTTTTGTTTGTTATGAAACGACACATGTCCCGATAGATTTGTATAAATGTCGGCCATCGTAGTGCCGGGGTTGCCCTATAGGGGGCGCTGGTCAGTTTTTTTGCCACGCCCATTTCTTAAAACCATATGAATATCTTCAGGGGGGGGCTGTTGTTACACACATGTAGTTTGAGAGAGATAGAATCATGAACACTGAAGTTACAGCAATTTCGTGTTTCACGGCGAGTTGATGAACTTTAATGCCACGCCATTCATATGGCGTTTGACGAAAAGTCACGGTAATCTTATGTCTTCATTGTCAATGTCTTGGGACCCATTTGATACAGTTTGACATGGTTGAGGTCAGTGGATGAGGAGAAATTCATCCAAGTGTAAGACAAGCAAAAAACAAGACATTTCCTGTTGCCACCAGGGGGCGCTGCGGTTTTAAGTCATCATTTATGCATAGATGTCATCAGGCGGGGACTATTGTCTTACATGTCTAGTTTGGACTTGATTGGAACATGTATGTCCGAGATACAGATGCCCGTGTTTTGATGGCGAGTAACCAATTTTTAACGCCATGCCACGGTCACACGGTGTGATAAAAAAAAAATCCCTCAATCATTTTTTACCTCCATCTTGTTGTGATGACACTCATCTGAATTTGAAGTTGATCTGATGAAAGCCCTGGGACAAGTACGTAAAAGTAAAAATGTGGGATATTGCCAAAATGGCCACTAAAAGCAAAATGGCGGACTTCCTGTTGCGTTTTTCATAATGCTCCATGAGACTTTTTTTCATGACTGGTCACGATACACCTATATCCAGATTTTGATGAAAATCCGTTATGTGGAAACCTAGGGGCTGGTTCCAGGGGGCGCTGTAGAGCCATTTTGCCACGCCCAATTCCAATTACTCCAGAATACTAAAATATCCGCAGACCTTGAATTTCCTGCAAAGTTTCATAACTTTTTGAGCATGTCTAGACCCTGAAAAAGCCCCCCAAAGGGAAATAATAATAATAACTAGGGCTACGTTGTAGCACTTGCGGGCCCGAGCACCCGCACGTTGAAGCCTGTTGCGGTCGGTGGAGAGAGCGATCGATGACCAAGCGCACATCATCGATCGAGCATGCACTTCCCCACGTTGCATGCGTTTTGCGCTCTGCGGCAGTAGGTTTGCCAGTAGGTGGCGCCATCACTATTATTACGCACAGACATATATATCTGTTCATGTAGGCGCTCTGATGTAGCGTGAGCAATTTTGTGTCAATTGGACAATGTTAACACAACTTAATTTTCACACTGATCAGTAGGTGGCGCTATGACCCTGAACTAATATTTATATGTGGAGCTGTTCAGATCAGTATTGTGATCATAGGTCAGTAGTTTGGAGCCGGTTGGATAATGCAGAGTGGATTAACAAAGTACTTCCTGTTTCCTGGTGAATCAGTAGGTGGCGCTATGACACTGAGGAAATATTGACACATAGAGCTGTTCAGGCTTGTACTCTTATCATGTGACAGAAGTTTGGTAGTGATAGGACAATGCACAGTGGAGTTATGATAACATCGTGTCCTTTGGCGAAGGAAAATCCTTCGCCGCACATCAATGTTTACACGGTTTGAGGAAACGTCACAATTCTGACCATGATCTAATGACTTGACTGATCTGATTTGAGCTGTATATTGTAAATCAGCCAGGAGCAGTTCATCAAAGTATAAAACATGTCACTTCCTGTAGCCACCAGGGGGCGCTGTAATTTCAAGTCATAATTTCTGTGTAGATGTCATCAGGATGGCACCCTTGTCTTACATGTCTAGTTTGGACTCGATTGGACAATGTATTTCCAAGATACAGAACCTCGTGTTTTGATGGCGTTTAATCAAACTCAAGACGCCACGCCACGGTCACACGGTGTGACGAAAGGTCAATCTCTTAATCACTTTTTATCTCCATCTTGTTGTGATGGCACTGATCTTAATTTGAAGTTAATCTGATGAAAGCCCTGGGACAAGTGCATCAAGTAAAAATGTGGAATATGGAAAAAAAATGGCCACTTAATCCAAAATGGCGGCCTCCCTGTTTGGTCAAGCATACCTATCCAAGATATTTTTTTGTTTGTTATGAAACGACACATGTCCCGATAGATTTGTATAAATGTCGGCCATCGTAGTGCCGGGGTTGCCCTATAGGGGGCGCTGGTCAGTTTTTTTGCCACGCCCATTTCTTAAAACCATATGAATATCTTCAGGGGGGGGCTGTTGTTACACAGATGTAGTTTGAGAGAGATAGAATCATGAACACTGAAGTTACAGCAATTTCGTGTTTCACGGCGAGTTGATGAACTTTAATGCCACGCCATTCATATGGCGTTTGACGAAAAGTCACGGTAATCTTATGTCTTCATTGTCAATGTCTTGGGACCCATTTGATACAGTTTGACATGGTTGAGGTCAGTGGATGAGGAGAAATTCATCCAAGTGTAAGACAAGCAAAAAACAAGACATTTCCTGTTGCCACCAGGGGGCGCTGCGGTTTTAAGTCATCATTTATGCATAGATGTCATCAGGCGGGGACTATTGTCTTACATGTCTAGTTTGGACTTGATTGGAACATGTATGTCCGAGATACAGATGCCCGTGTTTTGATGGCGTGTAACCAATTTTTAACGCCATGCCACGGTCACATGGTGTGATAAAAAAAAAATCCCTCAATCATTTTTTATCTCCATCTTGTTGTGATGACACTCATCTGAATTTGAAGTTGATCTGATGAAAGCCCTGGGACAAGTACGTAAAAGTAAAAATGTGGGATATTGCCAAAATGGCCACTAAAAGCAAAATGGCGGACTTCCTGTTGCGTTTTTCATAATGCTCCATGAGACTTTTTTTCATGACTGGTCACGATACACCTATATCCAGATTTTGATGAAAATCCGTTATGTGGAAACCTAGGGGCTGGTTCCAGGGGGCGCTGTAGAGCCATTTTGCCACGCCCAATTCCAATTACTCCAGAATACTAAAATATCCGCAGACCTTGAATTTCCTGCAAAGTTTCATAACTTTTTGAGCATGTCTAGACCCTGAAAAAGCCCCCCAAAGGGAAATAATAATAATAATAATAATAATAATAATAATAATAATAATAATAATAAAAATCCTTACAGATTCAATAGGGCCTCTCACCATTCGGTGCTCGGGCCCTAATAATAATAACTAGGGCTACGTTGTAGCACTTGCGGGCCCGAGCACCCGCACGTTGAAGCCTGTTGCGGTCGGTGGAGAGAGCGATCGATGACCAAGCGCACATCATCGATCGAGCATGCACTTCTCCACGTTGCATGCGTTTTGCGCTCTGCGGCAGTAGGTTTGCCAGTAGGTGGCGCCATCACTATTATTACGCACAGACATATACATCTGTTCAAGTAGGCGCTCTGATGTAGCGTGAGAAATTTTGTGTCAATTGGACAATGTTTCCGCAACTTAATTTTCACACTGATCAATAGGTGGCGCTATGATCCTGAACTAATATTCATATATGGAGCTGTTCTATTCAGGATTGTGATCATAGGTCAGTAGTTTGGAGCCGGTTGGATAATGCAGAGTGGATTAACAAAGTACTTCCTGTTTCCTGGCGAATCAGTAGGTGGCGCTATGACACTGAGGAAATATTGACACATAGAGCTGTTCAGGCTTGGACTCTGACCATGTGACAGAAGTTTGTAGTGATAGGACAATGCACAGTTGAGTTATGATAACATCGTGTCCTTTGGCGAAGGAAAATCCTTCGCCGCACATCAATGTTTACACGGTTTGAGGAAACGTCACAATTCTGACCATGATCTAATGACTTGACTGATCTGATTTGAGCTGTATATTGTAAATCTGCCAGGAGCAGTTCATCAAAGTATAAAACATGTCACTTCCTGTAGCCACCAGGGGGCGCTGTAATTTCAAGTCATAATTTCTGTGTAGATGTCATCAGGATGGCACCCTTGTCTTACATGTCTAGTTTGGACTCGATTGGACAATGTATGTCCGAGATACAGAACCTCGTGTTTTGATGGCGTTTAATCAAACTCAAGACGCCACGCCACGGTCACACGGTGTGACGAAAGGTCAATCTCTTAATCACTTTTTATCTCCATCTTGTTGTGATGGCACTGATCTTAATTTGAAGTTAATCTGATGAAAGCCCTGGGACAAGTGCATCAAGTAAAAATGTGGAATATGGAAAAAAAATGGCCACTTAATCCAAAATGGCGGCCTCCCTGTTTGGTCAAGCATACCTATCCAAGATATTTTTTTGTTTGTTATGAAACGACACATGTCCCGATAGATTTGTATAAATGTCGGCCATCGTAGTGCCGGGGTTGCCCTATAGGGGGCGCTGGTCAGTTTTTTTGCCACGCCCATTTCTTAAAACCATATGAATATCTTCAGGGGGGGGCTGTTGTTACACACATGTAGTTTGAGAGAGATAGAATCATGAACACTGAAGTTACAGCAATTTCGTGTTTCACGGCGAGTTGATGAACTTTAATGCCACGCCATTCATATGGCGTTTGACGAAAAGTCACGGTAATCTTATGTCTTCATTGTCAATGTCTTGGGACCCATTTGATACAGTTTGACATGGTTGAGGTCAGTGGATGAGGAGAAATTCATCCAAGTGTAAGACAAGCAAAAAACAAGACATTTCCTGTTGCCACCAGGGGGCGCTGCGGTTTTAAGTCATCATTTATGCATAGATGTCATCAGGCGGGGACTATTGTCTTACATGTCTAGTTTGGACTTGATTGGAACATGTATGTCCGAGATACAGATGCCCGTGTTTTGATGGCGTGTAACCAATTTTTAACGCCATGCCACGGTCACACGGTGTGATAAAAAAAAAATCCCTCAATCATTTTTTATCTCCATCTTGTTGTGATGACACTCATCTGAATTTGAAGTTGATCTGATGAAAGCCCTGGGACAAGTACGTAAAAGTAAAAATGTGGGATATTGCCAAAATGGCCACTAAAAGCAAAATGGCAGACTTCCTGTTGCGTTTTTCATAATGCTCCATGAGACTTTTTTTCATGACTGGTCACGATACACCTATATCCAGATTTTGATGAAAATCCGTTATGTGGAAACCTAGGGGCTGGTTCCAGGGGGCGCTGTAGAGCCATTTTGCCACGCCCAATTCCAATTACTCCAGAATACTAAAATATCCGCAGACCTTGAATTTCCTGCAAAGTTTCATAACTTTTTGAGCATGTCTAGACCCTGAAAAAGCCCCCCAAAGGGAAATAATAATAACTAGGGCTACGTTGTAGCACTTGCGGGCCCGAGCACCCGCAAGTTGAAGCCTGTTGCGGTCGGTGGAGAGAGCGATCGATGACCAAGCGCACATCATCGATCGAGCATGCACTTCTCCACGTTGCATGCGTTTTGCGCTCTGCGGCAGTAGGTTTGCCAGTAGGTGGCGCCATCACTATTATTACGCACAGACATATATATCTGTTCATGTAGGCGCTCTGATGTAGCGTGAGCAATTTTGTGTCAATTGGACAATGTTAACACAACTTAATTTTCACACTGATCAGTAGGTGGCGCTATGACCCTGAACTAATATTTATATGTGGAGCTGTTCAGATCAGTATTGTGATCATATGTCAGTAGTTTGGAGCCGGTTGGATAATGCAGAGTGGATTGACAAAGTACTTCCTGTTTCCTGGCGAATCAGTAGGTGGCGCTATGACACTGAGGAAATATTGACACATAGAGCTGTTCAGGCTTGTACTCTTATCATGTGACAGAAGTTTGGTAGTGATAGGACAATGCACAGTGGAGTTATGATAACATCGTGTCCTTTGGCGAAGGAAAATCCTTCGCCGCACATCAATGTTTACACGGTTTGAGGAAACGTCACAATTCTGACCATGATCTAATGACTTGACTGATCTGATTTGAGCTGTATATTGTAAATCAGCCAGGAGCAGTTCATCAAAGTATAAAACATGTCACTTCCTGTAGCCACCAGGGGGCGCTGTAATTTCAAGTCATAATTTCTGTGTAGATGTCATCAGGATGGCACCCTTGTCTTACATGTCTAGTTTGGACTCGATTGGACAATGTATGTCCGAGATACAGAACCTCGTGTTTTGATGGCGTTTAATCAAACTCAAGACGCCACGCCACGGTCACACGGTGTGACGAAAGGTCAATCTCTTAATCACTTTTTATCTCCATCTTGTTGTGATGGCACTGATCTTAATTTGAAGTTAATCTGATGAAAGCCCTGGGACAAGTGCATCAAGTAAAAATGTGGAATATGGAAAAAAAATGGCCACTTAATCCAAAATGGCGGCCTCCCTGTTTGGTCAAGCATACCTATCCAAGATATTTTTTTGTTTGTTATGAAACGACACATGTCCCGATAGATTTGTATAAATGTCGGCCATCGTAGTGCCGGGGTTGCCCTATAGGGGGCGCTGGTCAGTTTTTTTGCCACGCTCATTTCTTAAAACCATATGAATATCTTCAGGGGGGGGCTGTTGTTACACACATGTAGTTTGAGAGAGATAGAATCATGAACACTGAAGTTACAGCAATTTCGTGTTTCACGGCGAGTTGATGAACTTTAATGCCACGCCATTCATATGGCGTTTGACGAAAAGTCACGGTAATCTTATGTCTTCATTGTCAATGTCTTGGGACCCATTTGATACAGTTTGACATGGTTGAGGTCAGTGGATGAGGAGAAATTCATCCAAGTGTAAGACAAGCAAAAAACAAGACATTTCCTGTTGCCACCAGGGGGCGCTGCGGTTTTAAGTCATCATTTATGCATAGATGTCATCAGGCGGGGACTATTGTCTTACATGTCTAGTTTGGACTTGATTGGAACATGTATGTCCGAGATACAGATGCCCGTGTTTTGATGGCGTGTAACCAATTTTCAACGCCATACCACGGTCACACGGTGTGATAAAAAAAAAATCCCTCAATCATTTTTTATCTCCATCTTGTTGTGATGACACTCATCTGAATTTGAAGTTGATCTGATGAAAGCCCTGGGACAAGTACGTAAAAGTAAGAATGTGGGATATTGCCAAAATGGCCACTAAAAGCAAAATGGCGGACTTCCTGTTGCGTTTTTCATAATGCTCCATGAGACTTTTTTTCATGACTGGTCACGATACACCTATATCCAGATTTTGATGAAAATCCGTTATGTGGAAACCTAGGGGCTGGTTCCAGGGGGCGCTGTAGAGCCATTTTGCAACGCCCAATTCCAATTACTCCAGAATACTAAAATATCCGCAGACCTTGAATTTCCTGCAAAGTTTCATAACTTTTTGAGCATGTCTAGACCCTGAAAAAGCCCCCCAAAGGGAAATAATAATAATAATAATAATAATAATAATAATAACTAGGGCTACGTTGTAGCACTTGCGGGCCCGAGCACCCGCACGTTGAAGCCTGTTGCGGTCGGTGGAGAGAGCGATCGATGACCAAGCGAACATCATCGATCGAGCATGCACTTCTCCACGTTGCATGCGTTTTGCGCTCTGCGGCAGTAGGTTTGCCAGTAGGTGGCGCCATCACTATTATTACGCACAGACATATATATCTGTTCATGTAGGCGCTCTGATGTAGCGTGAGCAATTTTGTGTCAATTGGACAATGTTAACACAACTTAATTTTCACACTGATCAGTAGGTGGCGTTATGACCCTGAACTAATATTTATATGTGGAGCTGTTCAGATCAGTATTGTGATCATAGGTCAGTAGTTTGGAGCCGGTTGGATAATGCAGAGTGGATTAACAAAGTACTTCCTGTTTCCTGGCGAATCAGTAGGTGGCGCTATGACACTGAGGAAATACTGACACATAGAGCTGTTCAGGCTTGGACTCTGACCATGTGACAGAAGTTTTGTAGTGATAGGACAATGCACAGTGGAGTTATGATAACATCGTGTCCTTTGGCGAAGGAAAATCCTTCGTCGCACATCAATGTTTACACGGTTTGAGGAAACGTCACAATTCTGACCATGATCTAATGACTTGACTGATCTGATTTGAGCTGTATATTGTAAATCAGCCAGGAGCAGTTCATCAAAGTATAAAACATGTCACTTCCTGTAGCCACCAGGGGGCGCTGTAATTTCAAGTCATAATTTCTGTGTAGATGTCATCAGGATGGCACCCTTGTCTTACATGTCTAGTTTGGACTCGATTGGACAATGTATGTCCGAGATACAGAACCTCGTGTTTAGATGGCGTTTAATCAAACTCAAGACGCCACGCCACGGTCACACGGTGTGACGAAAGGTCAATCTCTTAATCACTTTTTATCTCCATCTTGTTGTGATGGCACTGATCTTAATTTGAAGTTAATCTGATGAAAGCCCTGGGACAAGTGCATCAAGTAAAAATGTGGAATATGGAAAAAAAATGGCCACTTAATCCAAAATGGCGGCCTCCCTGTTTGGTCAAGCATACCTATCCAAGATATTTTTTGGTTTGTTATGAAACGACACATGTCCCGATAGATTTGTATAAATGTCGGCCATCGTAGTGCCGGGGTTGCCCTATAGGGGGCGCTGGTCAGTTTTTTTGCCAGGCCCATTTCTTAAAACCATATGAATATCTTCAGGGGGGGGCTGTTGTTACACACATGTAGTTTGAGAGAGATAGAATCATGACCACTGAAGTTACAGCAATTTCGTGTTTCACGGCGAGTTGATGAACTTTAATGCCACGCCATTCATATGGCGTTTGACGAAAAGTCACGGTAATCTTATGTCTTCATTGTCAATGTCTTGGGACCCATTTGATACAGTTTGACATGGTTGAGGTCAGTGGATGAGGAGAAATTCATCCAAGTGTAAGACAAGCAAAAAACAAGACATTTCCTGTTGCCACCAGGGGGCGCTGCGGTTTTAAGTCATCATTTATGCATAGATGTCATCAGGCGGGGACTATTGTCTTACATGTCTAGTTTGGACTTGATTGGAACATGTATGTCCGAGATACAGATGCCCGTGTTTTGATGGCGTGTAACCAATTTTTAACGCCATGCCACGGTCACACGGTGTGATAAAAAAAAAATCCCTCAATCATTTTTTATCTCCATCTTGTTGTGATGACACTCATCTGAATTTGAAGTTGATCTGATGAAAGCCCTGGGACAAGTACGTAAAAGTAAAAATGTGGGATATTGCCAAAATGGCCACTAAAAGCAAAATGGCGGACTTCCTGTTGCGTTTTTCATAATGCTCCATGAGACTTTTTTTCATGACTGGTCACGATACACCTATATCCAGATTTTGATGAAAATCCGTTATGTGGAAACCTAGGGGCTGGTTCCAGGGGGCGCTGTAGAGCCATTTTGCCACGCCCAATTCCAATTACTCCAGAATACTAAAATATCCGCAGACCTTGAATTTCCTGCAAAGTTTCATAACTTTTTGAGCATGTCTAGACCCTGGAAAAGCCCCCCAAAGGGAAATAATAATAATAATAATAATTAAAATCCTTACAGATTCAATAGGGCCTCTCACCATTCGGTGCTCGGGCCCTAATAATAATAATAATAATAATAATAAAAATCCTTACAGATTCAATAGGGCCTCTCACCATTCGGTGCTCGGGCCCTAATAACAAGTCATAATTTCTGTGTAGATGTCATCAGGATGGCACCCTTGTCTTACATGTCTAGTTTGGACTCGATTGGACAATGTATGTCCGAGATACAGAACCTCGTGTTTTGATGGCGTTTAATCAAACTCAAGACGCCACGCCACGGTCACACGGTGTGACGAAAGGTCAATCTCTTAATCACTTTTTATCTCCATCTTGTTGTGATGGCACTGATCTTAATTTGAAGTTAATCTGATGAAAGCCCTGGGACAAGTGCATCAAGTAAAAATGTGGAATATGGGAAAAAAATGGCCACTTAATCCAAAATGGCGGCCTCCCTGTTTGGTCAAGCATACCTATCCAAGATATTTTTTTGTTTGTTATGAAACGACACATGTCCCGATAGATTTGTATAAATGTCGGCCATCGTAGTGCCGGGGTTGCCCTATAGGGGGCGCTGGTCAGTTTTTTTGCCACGCCCATTTCTTAAAACCATATGAATATCTTCAGGGGGGGGCTGTTGTTACACACATGTAGTTTGAGAGAGATAGAATCATGAACACTGAAGTTACAGCAATTTCGTGTTTCACGGCGAGTTGATGAACTTTAATGCCACGCCATTCATATGGCGTTTGACGAAAAGTCACGGTAATCTTATGTCTTCATTGTCAATGTCTTGGGACCCATTTGATACAGTTTGACATGGTTGAGGTCAGTGGATGAGGAGAAATTCATCCAAGTGTAAGACAAGCAAAAAACAAGACATTTCCTGTTGCCACCAGGGGGCGCTGTCGGTTTAAGTCATCATTTATGCATAGATGTCATCAGGCGGGGACTATTGTCTTACATGTCTAGTTTGGACTTGATTGGAACATGTATGTCCGAGATACAGATGCCCGTGTTTTGATGGCGTGTAACCAATTTTTAACGCCATGCCACGGTCACACGGTGTGATAAAAAAAAAATCCCTCAATCATTTTTTATCTCCATCTTGTTGTGATGACACTCATCTGAATTTGAAATTGATCTGATGAAAGCCCTGGGACAAGTACGTAAAAGTAAAAATGTGGGATATTGCCAAAATGGCCACTAAAAGCAAAATGGCGGACTTCCTGTTGCGTTTTTCATAATGCTCCATGAGACTTTTTTTCATGACTGGTCACGATACACCTATATCCAGATTTTGATGAAAATCCGTTATGTGGAAACCTAGGGGCTGGTTCCAGGGGGCGCTGTAGAGCCATTTTGCCACGCCCAATTCCAATTACTCCAGAATACTAAAATATCCGCAGACCTTGAATTTCCTGCAAAGTTTCATAACTTTTTGAGCATGTCGAGACCCTGAAAAAGCCCCCCAAAGGGAAATAATAATAATAATAATAATAATAATAATAATAATAATAAAAATCCTTACAGATTCAATAGGGCCTCTCACCATTCGGTGCTCGGGCCCTAACTAGGGCTACGTTGTAGCACTAACGGGCCCGAGCACAGGCAATTTCAAGTCTGTTGCGGTCGGGGAAGAGAGAACGTTCGATGACCAAGCGCTCGTCTCCACATTGCCTGCGTTTGCCCTGTGCGGCAAGGAAGATCGCTCCACTTCTTCTGGCCAGCCGCTGGTGCTGAACTAGAGGTAAGTAACCTTCAAACTATCCAACATAACCTATTGCTTTATCTATCATCATATGCTTACATGCCTCAAGTTTTTTGTAATATGTAATTGTTATAAAAGTTACCGTTTATTTATCACGTCTAATGAACAGATTGAAGCAAGATAACTCGACAGTCTTGTTTTGGTTGTGACATTATTTTTTTTAATGAGTTACTATCAATACGCTACACGTGTACGTTTCATGTGATAGTAACTGTTTCACCAATATTCTGATACAGGATGGTATATCCGCCATTACTATTTTCACATCGTTTATTTAGTCTGTCATGGAGTTGTAGAGTGAATTAGACAGTAGTGATAACATTATAATGTCCACACATCAGTGTTGTAAACACTTCTCCAATTAATTATATAATTATGTTTTCACACTGAGGGAAGTGGAGAGACTTGATGTGGACTGTTATCAACAGCTCTGTGGGAGATCATCACCTTGAATATTACAGATGAGGTAGAAAGACATTTTATCTATGTGTACAATGTTGTATTTCTTTGTCACGTTTTATCAAAAGCGATTTAAAGTATGTGCATTTAACCATTAGGATACAAACCCAGACCCTAGTACATCGGTTCTAGCTGAAATAAGTAGTGCTTCATAAACAACACAAAACATTCATAACAGTACGCTTCTGCTCCTCATTAATGCAGCTCCTGATGTCCCCAGCAGCAACATGGTGGAGATCTGCAGCTTCATGCTGGTCAACTGGAAGACAACTGATTAAGATTAAAAGATTAAGATTAAAATCCATTTATTCATCCCAAACACATGCACAGACATGCAAAGGCAAGGCACACTCATGCAGGTAGGGAAATTTAATCGCTGCTTTTTACCCATCTGGTGCAGGACACACAGAGCAGTGAGCGACCATGTACGGCGCTCGGGGGAGCAGATGTTGGGGGAGTGAGGTGCCTTGCTCATGGGCACTAGAGAGGGTAGGGAGACTCTTGGATTTTTGGACAGATCAATCCAGGTTCGACTTTTGTTGTCTCTCCATGGAGTCGAACCAAAGACGAACCAGAGACCTTCTCTGCCCATAGTCCAAGTTTCTGCCACTCGACCACCGCCTCTCCTCATGCATCATCAAACTAGTAATCTACACATCACTCCATGCGTTGCTCCCTTAACTACAGATGGCCTGCGAATGTCATGGAGTTTTACAGTGAATTAGACAGTTTAGGTATGATTTTAATCTCCACACATCAGTGTTGTAAACAGTTCTCAAATTAATTATAGAATTATGTTTTCACACTGAGAGAAGTGGAAAGACTTGATTTGGACTGTTATCAATAGGTCTGTGGGAGATTATCACCTTGAATAGTACTGATGAGGTAGAAAGACATTTTATGTATTTGTACAATGTTGTATTTCTTTCAGCACTTTTATCAGAAGGGACTTAAAATATGTACATTTCACCATGAGGATATAAACCAAGACCACAGTACAACAGTTCTATCTGAAATCTGTTGTGCTTTATACACAACACAAAACATTCTTTAACAGTGTGTTTTTTCTCTTCATAGATGAAGAACTGCAGCACCTGATGTCCTCAGCAGCAACATGGTGGAGATCTGATTTGATACACTTTAGATAAGAACCCAGTGATTTATATTTCTGCTTTGCCATAAGAGACAGAACATGGTCATCACAGCTGTGTCCTTCAGGCTCGTCTGTCCCTAATAAAATGATAGGAAACATGAAAGTGATCGTCATTATTGTAGAGGAAGAGTTACATATGAACAAAGTGTGTAATCTTATTTTCTGTGGATATTCAACTGTGTATTTGAATATGCTTTTGGATTAAAACGTGCACTACCATGACAATGAATGTTTTTAATGGAGCTATTTCACATTAAAAGTATTGCATTATAATTTAATACATTATGTATTATGTGCAATACTTTGATTGTTTTTAAGTAATGAAATCAGGTCTGTACCTGGAGTCAGTGTTCAGTCTGGTTGGATTCAAGTTGTGTGTCAAGTTGGACCTTCTAGAGGAACATGAAACCAATACACAGATATGTAAAGTCATACATGGGCCAGGTTAAGTAATTAACAGACTTTTAAATGGTAAAAATAAAATATTAGTTCAAAGTTAATCAGAGCATAATCATTTCAGATTAGGAAATAGGTAGTGCATATAAGCCCACAACTCTGTATGACACTGTCTGTTCTAGTAAAGTTACAAGGCTATGACTTACTCATATTTAACAAAAGAATTCAGTGAAGTCTGTCTGAGATTAACGATTTAAATACTGAAGGTGGGAGACACGGTTATTTTTCACTGTAACACGTGACAGGACATCAACACCGTGACTCTGAATAAAGAGCCTTAAAAGACGTAGTGCTCCTTTGAACAGCTGCTCTTACAATGTGTAGCAAGTGCTAAATCTCCATTAGTATAATAGTAACAAAAATCACCCTTTACATAATTGAACATATATTTTCCATGTGAACCCCTTTAACACAGTTCAATTCAGGAGCAAAATATAATTTATACAGTATTTATTAGAGCTAGTATTAGTAAACAGATCAAACAAATGCAGTACAACACATCACACATCCACAGTGTCTCTTTTGCTTATCATCACAGTCAGTCAGAAGTGTCCGTTTAACTTACGTAGCAGTTGAGAGATGCTTCGTTGGAGCTAGCAGGAGCTAGCTCATAGCCAGTGCTGCTGTTGAGAGCGGCAGAGTTCACACAGGAAAAGACACGACGGACGGGGGAAAAAAGCTTTGAGTGCGTCCCACACTCTAACCTGCTGAGCTAACAACGTCCACAGTGACTCCGCCGCCGTCCTCTCATCCAGACTCGCCAACCGTTCTCCGGTTCTTCGTGATACACAGCTCCGCAGCTTGTGACGACGTAACTTTTTCCAGAGTCTCATGAGGCGTTCACTTGCAGCTGTGTTAAATGCAGCTTCGTTTGTCATGGCGAGTTGAAGAAGTCTGCTGCAAAGCTATGAATAATCCGCATGATGAAAACTCACAGCAATGTTATGCCTACATAATCAATATATTGAGACCCATGTGACACAGTTTGACATGGTTTAGCAAAGTGAATGAGGAGAAATACATCCAAGTGTGAGACGTAACAAACCGAAAGCGGTCTCATGCTGCGTTCAGGGTAACTCTGTTAAAATGGGTTTCATTGGTCATGGTGAGCTGATGAACTTTGATGCCACGCCATTAACAATCTGCATGATGAAAAGTCACAATAATGTTATGCCTACATTATCAATATCTTGAGACCAATTTGACACAGTTTGACATGGTTTAGTAAAGTGGCTGGAGGGAAATACATCAAAGAGTAAGATGACCAAAACAAGACATTTCCTGATGCCACCAGGGGGCGCTTTCCTTTTAAGTCATGATTTCTAGGTAGATGTCTTCCGGTCGCGACTCTTGTCTTATATGTGTAGTTTGGAGTCGATTGGACAAAATATGTCTAAGTTACAGAAGCTCGCTTATATTGGCGTTTAGTCGAACTTTGAGACCTCACCACGGTCACACGGTATGATGAAAAGTTTAAATATTGATAACTTTAGATCTTCATCTTGTTTTGTAGAGTCTCATCTAATTTTTAAGTTGATCTGATGAAAGCTGTCTGAGTAGTACATAAAAACATAACACGTACCAAAAACAAGACATTTCCTGTTGCCACCAGGGGGCGCTGTGATTGTAAGTCACAATTTCTGCACCGATGTCTTCTGGTGGCGACTCTTGTCGTATGTGTCTAGTTTGGACTCAATTGGACAAAATATGTCTGAAATATGGAAGCTTGTGTTTTGATGGCGTTTCATCAAACTTTAACGCCACACCACGGTCAGACGGTTTTGCTAAAACGTAATCCTTCAATAACTTTAGATCTCCAATTTGTTGTGATGACGATCGTCTAAATTTGAAGTTGATCTGATGAAAGCTGTACGACAAGTACATCAAAGAAAAAATATGGAATATGACCAAAATGGCCACTAAAGTCAAACTGGCGGGCTTCCTGTTGCGTTATTCATAATGCACTGATGGACTTTTTTGTGCATCTAGTCATGATACACAATAATCTTTGTTTTTTTTGAGGATCGGTGAATGCTAAATGAGGGGCTTTTCCGTAGGTGGCGCTCTTGAGCCATTTTGCCACGCCCTTTTCAAAATACTCCAGAATACGTAATTTTACGCCGCCTTCGAATTTACTGCAAACTCCTACAACTTTTTGAGCACATTAAAGCCCTCAAAAACCCAATTCATTTAAGCTAAGAAAAATAATAATAACTAGGGCTACGTTGTAGCACTAACGGGCCCGAGCACAGGCAATTTCAAGTCTGTTGCGGTCGGGGAAGAGAGAACGTTCGATGACCAAGCGCTCGTCTCCACATTGCCTGCGTTTGCCCTGTGCGGCAAGGAAGATCGCTCCACTTCTTCTGGCCAGCCGCTGGTGCTGAACTAGAGGTAAGTAACCTTGAAACTATCCAACACAACATATTGCTTTATCTATCATCATATGCTTACATGCCTCAAGTTTTTTGTAATATGTAATTGTTATAAAAGTTACCGTTTATTTATCACGTCTAATGAACAGATTGAAGCAAGATAACTCGACAGTCTTGTTTTGGTTGTGACATTATTTTTTTTAATGAGTTACTATCAATACGCTACACGTGTACGTTTCATGTGATAGTAACTGTTTCACCAATATTCTGATACAGGATGGTATATCCGCCATTACTATTTTCACATCGTTTATTTAGTCTGTCATGGAGTTGTAGAGTGAATTAGACAGTAGTGATAACATTATAATGTCCACACATCAGTGTTGTAAACACTTCTCCAATTAATTATATAATTATGTTTTCACACTGAGGGAAGTGGAGAGACTTGATGTGGACTGTTATCAACAGCTCTGTGGGAGATCATCACCTTGAATATTACAGATGAGGTAGAAAGACATTTTATCTATGTGTACAATGTTGTATTTCTTTGTCACGTTTTATCAAAAGCGATTTAAAGTATGTGCATTTAACCATTAGGATACAAACCCAGACCCTAGTACATCGGTTCTAGCTGAAATAAGTAGTGCTTCATAAACAACACAAAACATTCATAACAGTACGCTTCTGCTCCTCATTAATGCAGCTCCTGATGTCCCCAGCAGCAACATGGTGGAGATCTGCAGCTTCATGCTGGTCAACTGGAAGACAACTGATTAAGATTAAAAGATTAAGATTAAAATCCATGTATTCATCCAAAACACATGCACAGACATGCAAAGGCACACTCATGCAGGTAGGGACATTTAATCGCTGCTTTTTACCCATCTGGTGCAGGACACACAGAGCAGTGAGCGACCATGTACGGCACTCGGGGGAGCAGATGTTGGGGGAGTGAGGTGCCTTGCTCATGGGCACTAGAGAGGGTAGGGAGACTCTTGGATTTTTGGACAGATCAATCCAGGTGCGACTTTTGTTGTCTCTCCATGGAGTCGAACCAAAGACGAACCAGAGACCTTCTCTGCCCATAGTCCAAGTTTCTGCCACTCGACCACCGCCTCTCCTCATGCATCATCAAACTAGTAATCTACACATCACTCCATGCGTTGCTCCCTTAACTACAGATGGCCTGCGAATGTCATGGAGTTTTACAGTGAATTAGACAGTTTAGGTATGATTTTAATCTCCACACATCAGTGTTGTAAACAGTTCTCAAATTAATTATAGAATTATGTTTTCACACTGAGAGAAGTGGAAAGACTTGATTTGGACTGTTATCAATAGGTCTGTGGGAGATTATCACCTTGAATAGTACTGATGAGGTAGAAAGACATTTTATGTATTTGTACAATGTTGTATTTCTTTCAGCACTTTTATCAGAAGGGACTTAAAATATGTACATTTCACCATGAGGATATAAACCAAGACCACAGTACAACAGTTCTATCTGAAATCTGTTGTGCTTTATACACAACACAAAACATTCTTTAACAGTGCGTTTTTTCTCTTCATAGATGAAGAACTGCAGCACCTGATGTCCTCAGCAGCAACATGGTGGAGATCTGATTTGATACACTTTAGATAAGAACCCAGTGTTTTATATTTCTGCTTTGCCATAAGAGACAGAACATGGTCATCACAGCTGTGTCCTTCAGGCTCGTCTGTCCCTAATAAAATGATAGGAAACATGAAAGTGATCGTCATTATTGTAGAGGAAGAGTTACATATGAACAAAGTGTGTAATCTTATTTTCTGTGGATATTCAACTGTGTATTTGAATATGCTTTTGGATTAAAACGTGCACTACCATGACAATGAATGTTTTTAATGGAGCTATTTCACATTAAAAGTATTGCATTATAATTTAATACATTATGTATTATGTGCAATACTTTGATTGTTTTTAAGTAATGAAATCAGGTCTGTACCTGGAGTCAGTGTTCAGTCTGGTTGGATTCAAGTTGTGTGTCAAGTTGGACCTTCTAGAGGAACATGAAACCAATACACAGATATGTAAAGTCATACATGGGCCAGGTTAAGTAATTAACAGACTTTTAAATGGTAAAAATAAAATATTAGTTCAAAGTTAATCAGAGCATAATCATTTCAGATTAGGAAATAGGTAGTGCATATAAACCCACAACTCTGTATGACACTGTCTGTTCTAGTAAAGTTACAAGGCTATGACTTACTCATATTTAACAAAAGAATTCAGTGAAGTCTGTCTGAGATTAACGATTTAAATACTGAAGGTGGGAGACACGGTTATTTTTCACTGTAACACGTGACAGGACATCAACACCGTGACTCTGAATAAAGAGCCTTAAAAGACGTAGTGCTCCTTTGAACAGCTGCTCTTACAATGTGTAGCAAGTGCTAAATCTCCATTAGTATAATAGTAACAAAAATCACCCTTTACATAATTGAACATATATTTTCCATGTGAACCCCTTTAACACAGTTCAATTCAGGAGCAAAATATAATTTATACAGTATTTATTAGAGCTAGTATTAGTAAACAGATCAAACAAATGCAGTACAACACATCACACATCCACAGTGTCTCTTTTGCTTATCATCACAGTCAGTCAGAAGTGTCCGTTTAACTTACGTAGCAGTGGAGAGATGCTTCGTCGGAGCTAGCAGGAGCTAGCTCATAGCCAGTGCTGCTGTTGAGAGCGGCAGAGTTCACACAGGAAAAGACACAACGGGAGAGGGGACAAAAACCTTTGAGTCCCACACTCTAACCTGCTGAGCGAACAACGTCCACAGTGACTCCGCCGCCGTCCTCTCATCCAGACTCGCCAACCGTTCTCCGGTTCTTCGTGATACACAGCTCCGCAGCTTGTGACGACGTAACTTCTTTCAGAGGCGTTCACTTGCAGCTGTGTTAAATGCAGCTTCGTTTGTCATGGCGAGTTGAAGAAGTCTGCTGCAAAGCTATGAATAATCCGCATGATGAAAACTCACAGCAATGTTATGCCTACATTATCAATATATTGAGACCCATGTGACACAGTTTGACATGGTTTAGCAAAGTGAATGAGGAGAAATTCATCCAAGTGTGAGACGTAACAAACCGAAAGCGGTCTCATGCTGCGTTCAGGGTAACTCTGTTAAAATGGGATTCATTGGTCATGGTGAGCTGATGAACTTTGATGCCACGCCATTAACAATCTGCATGATGAAAAGTCACAATAATGTTATGCCTACATTATCAATATCTTGAGACCAATTTGACACAGTTTGACATGGTTTAGTAAAGTGGCTGGAGGGAAATACATCAAAGAGTAAGATGACCAAAACAAGACATTTCCTGATGCCACCAGGGGGCGCTTTCCTTTTAAGTCATGATTTCTAGGTAGATGTCTTCCGGTCGCGACTCTTGTCTTATATGTGTAGTTTGGAGTCGATTGGACAAAATATGTCTAAGTTACAGAAGCTCGCTTAAATTGGCGTTTAGTCGAACTTTGAGACCTCACCACGGTCACACGGTATGATGAAAAGTTTAAATTCTGATAACTTTAGATCTTCATCTTGTTTTGTAGAGTCTCATCTAATTTTTAAGTTGATCTGATGAAAGCTGTCTGAGTAGTACATAAAAACATAACACGTACCAAAACAAGACATTTCGCGTTACCACCAGGGGGCGCTGTGATTGTAAGTCACAATTTCTGCACCCATGTCTTCTGGTGGCGACTCTTGTCGAATGTGTCTAGTTTGGACTCAATTGGACAAAATATGTCTGAAATATGGAAGCTTGTGTTTTGATGGCGTTTCATCAAACTTTAACGCCACACCACGGTCAGACGGTTTTGCTAAAACGTAATCCTTCAATAACTTTAGATCTCCAATTTGTTGTGATGACGATCGTCTAAATTTGAAGTTGATCTGATGAAAGCTGTACGACAAGTACATCAAAGAAAAAATATGGAATATGACCAAAATGGCCACTAAAGTCAAACTGGCGGGCTTCCTGTTGCGTTATTCATAATGCACTGATGGACTTTTTTGTGCATCTAGTCATGATACACAATAATCTTTGTTTTTTTTGAGGATCGGTGAATGCTAAATGAGGGGCTTTTCCGTAGGTGGCGCTCTTGAGCCATTTTGCCACGCCCTTTTCAAAATACTCCAGAATACGTAATTTTACGCCGCCTTCGAATTTACTGCAAACTCCTACAACTTTTTGAGCACATTAAAGCCCTCAAAAAGCCAATTCATTTAAGCTAAGAAAAATAATAATAATAATAATAATAATCATTTCAATTTCAATAGGGCCTCCCACCGATTTCGGTGCTCGGGCCCTAACTAGGGCTACGTTGTAGCACTAACGGGCCCGAGCACAGGCAATTTCAAGTCTGTTGCGGTCGGGGAAGAGAGAACGTTCGATGACCAAGCGCTCGTCTCCACATTGCCTGCGTTTGCCCTGTGCGGCAAGGAAGATCGCTCCACTTCTTCTGGCCAGCCGCTGGTGCTGAACTAGAGGTAAGTAACCTTGAAACTATCCAACATAACCTATTGCTTTATCTATCATCATATGCTTACATGCCTCAAGTTTTTTGTAATATGTAATTGTTATAAAAGTTACCGTTTATTTATCACGTCTAATGAACAGATTGAAGCAAGATAACTCGACAGTCTTGTTTTGGTTGTGACATTATTTTTTTTAATGAGTTACTATCAATACGCTACACGTGTACGTTTCATGTGATAGTAACTGTTTCACCAATATTCTGATACAGGATGGTATATCCGCCATTACTATTTTCACATCGTTTATTTAGTCTGTCATGGAGTTGTAGAGTGAATTAGACAGTAGTGATAACATTATAATGTCCACACATCAGTGTTGTAAACACTTCCCCAATTAATTATATAATTATGTTTTCACACTGAGGGAAGTGGAGAGACTTGATGTGGACTGTTATCAACAGCTCTGTGGGAGATCATCACCTTGAATATTACAGATGAGGTAGAAAGACATTTTATCTATGTGTACAATGTTGTATTTCTTTGTCACGTTTTATCAAAAGCGATTTAAAGTATGTGCATTTAACCATTAGGATACAAACCCAGACCCTAGTACATCGGTTCTAGCTGAAATAAGTAGTGCTTCATAAACAACACAAAACATTCATAACAGTACGCTTCTGCTCCTCATTAATGCAGCTCCTGATGTCCCCAGCAGCAACATGGTGGAGATCTGCAGCTTCATGCTGGTCAACTGGAAGACAACTGATTAAGATTAAAAGATTAAGATTAAAATCCATTTATTCATCCCAAACACATGCACAGACATGCAAAGGCACACTCATGCAGGTAGGGAAATTTCATCGCTGCTTTTTACCCATCTGGTGCAGGACACACAGAGCAGTGAGCGACCATGTACGGCGCTCGGGGGAGCAGATGTTGGGGGAGTGAGGTGCCTTGCTCATGGGCACTAGAGAGGGTAGGGAGACTCTTGGATTTTTGGACAGATCAATCCAGGTTCGACTTTTGTTGTCTCTCCATGGAGTCGAACCAAAGACGAACCAGAGACCTTCTCTGCCCATAGTCCAAGTTTCTGCCACTCGACCACCGCCTCTCCTCATGCATCATCAAACTAGTAATCTACACATCACTCCATGCGTTGCTCCCTTAACTACAGATGGCCTGCGAATGTCATGGAGTTTTACAGTGAATTAGACAGTTTAGGTATGATTTTAATCTCCACACATCAGTGTTGTAAACAGTTCTCAAATTAATTATAGAATTATGTTTTCACACTGAGAGAAGTGGAAAGACTTGATTTGGACTGTTATCAATAGGTCTGTGGGAGATTATCACCTTGAATAGTACTGATGAGGTAGAAAGACATTTTATGTATTTGTACAATGTTGTATTTCTTTCAGCACTTTTATCAGAAGGGACTTAAAATATGTACATTTCACCATGAGGATATAAACCAAGACCACAGTACAACAGTTCTATCTGAAATCTGTTGTGCTTTATACACAACACAAAACATTCTTTAACAGTGCGTTTTTTCTCTTCATAGATGAAGAACTGCAGCACCTGATGTCCTCAGCAGCAACATGGTGGAGATCTGATTTGATACACTTTAGATAAGAACCCAGTGTTTTATATTTCTGCTTTGCCATAAGAGACAGAACATGGTCATCACAGCTGTGTCCTTCAGGCTCGTCTGTCCCTAATAAAATGATAGGAAACATGAAAGTGATCGTCATTATTGTAGAGGAAGAGTTACATATGAACAAAGTGTGTAATCTTATTTTCTGTGGATATTCAACTGTGTATTTGAATATGCTTTTGGATTAAAACGTGCACTACCATGACAATGAATGTTTTTAATGGAGCTATTTCACATTAAAAGTATTGCATTATAATTTAATACATTATGTATTATGTGCAATACTTTGATTGTTTTTAAGTAATGAAATCAGGTCTGTACCTGGAGTCAGTGTTCAGTCTGGTTGGATTCAAGTTGTGTGTCAAGTTGGACCTTCTAGAGGAACATGAAACCAATACACAGATATGTAAAGTCATACATGGGCCAGGTTAAGTAATTAACAGACTTTTAAATGGTAAAAATAAAATATTAGTTCAAAGTTAATCAGAGCATAATCATTTCAGATTAGGAAATAGGTAGTGCATATAAGCCCACAACTCTGTATGACACTGTCTGTTCTAGTAAAGTTACAAGGCTATGACTTACTCATATTTAACAAAAGAATTCAGTGAAGTCTGTCTGAGATTAACGATTTAAATACTGAAGGTGGGAGACACGGTTATTTTTCACTGTAACACGTGACAGGACATCAACACCGTGACTCTGAATAAAGAGCCTTAAAAGACGTAGTGCTCCTTTGAACAGCTGCTCTTACAATGTGTAGCAAGTGCTAAATCTCCATTAGTATAATAGTAACAAAAATCACCCTTTACATAATTGAACATATATTTTCCATGTGAACCCCTTTAACACAGTTCAATTCAGGAGCAAAATATAATTTATACAGTATTTATTAGAGCTAGTATTAGTAAACAGATCAAACAAATGCAGTACAACACATCACACATCCACAGTGTCTCTTTTGCTTATCATCACAGTCAGTCAGAAGTGTCCGTTTAACTTACGTAGCAGTTGAGAGATGCTTCGTTGGCGCTAGCAGGAGCTAGCTCATAGCCAGTGCTGCTGTTGAGAGCGGCAGAGTTCACACAGGAAAAGACACGACGGACGGGGGAAAAAAGCTTTGAGTGCGTCCCACACTCTAACCTGCTGAGCTAACAACGTCCACAGTGACTCCGCCGCCGTCCTCTCATCCAGACTCGCCAACCGTTCTCCGGTTCTTCGTGATACACAGCTCCGCAGCTTGTGACGACGTAACTTCTTTCAGAGTCTCATGAGGCGTTCACTTGCAGCTGTGTTAAATGCAGCTTCGTTTGTCATGGCGAGTTGAAGAAGTCTGCTGCAAAGCTATGAATAATCCGCATGATGAAAACTCACAGCAATGTTATGCCTACATTATCAATATATTGAGACCCATGTGACACAGTTTGACATGGTTTAGCAAAGTGAATGAGGAGAAATACATCCAAGTGTGAGACGTAACAAACCGAAAGCGGTCTCATGCTGCGTTCAGGGTAACTCTGTTAAAATGGCTTTCATTGGTCATGGTGAGCTGATGAACTTTGATGCCACGCCATTAACAATCTGCATGATGAAAAGTCACAATAATGTTATGCCTACATTATCAATATCTTGAGACCAATTTGACACAGTTTGACATGGTTTAGTAAAGTGGCTGGAGGGAAATACATCAAAGAGTAAGATGACCAAAACAAGACATTTCCTGATGCCACCAGGGGGCGCTTTCCTTTTAAGTCATGATTTCTAGGTAGATGTCTTCCGGTCGCGACTCTTGTCTTATATGTGTAGTTTGGAGTCGATTGGACAAAATATGTCTAAGTTACAGAAGCTCGCTTATATTGGCGTTTAGTCGAACTTTGAGACCTCACCACGGTCACACGGTATGATGAAAAGTTTAAATTCTGATAACTTTAGATCTTCATCTTGTTTTGTAGAGTCTCATCTAATTTTTAAGTTGATCTGATGAAAGCTGTCTGAGTAGTACATAAAAACATAACACGTACCAAAACAAGACATTTCGTGTTACCACCAGGGGGCGCTGTGATTGTAAGTCACAATTTCTGCACCCATGTCTTCTGGTGGCGACTCTGGTCGTATGTGTCTAGTTTGGACTCAATTGGACAAAATATGTCTGAAATATGGAAGCTTGTGTTTTGATGGCGTTTCATCAAACTTTAACGCCACACCACGGTCAGACGGTTTTGCTAAAACGTAATCCTTCAATAACTTTAGATCTCCAATTTGTTGTGATGACGATCGTCTAAATTTGAAGTTGATCTGATGAAAGCTGTACGACAAGTACATCAAAGAAAAAATATGGAATATGACCAAAATGGCCACTAAAGTCAAACTGGCGGGCTTCCTGTTGCGTTATTCATAATGCACTGATGGACTTTTTTGTGCATCTAGTCATGATACACAATAATCTTTGTTTTTTTTGAGGATCGGTGAATGCTAAATGAGGGGCTTTTCCGTAGGTGGCGCTCTTGAGCCATTTTGCCACGCCCTTTTCAAAATACTCCAGAATACGTAATTTTACGCCGCCTTCGAATTTACTGCAAACTCCTACAACTTTTTGAGCACATTAAAGCCCTCAAAAAGCCAATTCATTTAAGCTAAGAAAAATAATAATAATAATAATAATAATCATTTCAATTTCAATAGGGCCTCCCACCGATTTCGGTGCTCGGGCCCTAATAATAATAACTAGGGCTACGTTGTAGCACTAACGGGCCCGAGCACAGGCAATTTCAAGTCTGTTGCGGTCGGGGAAGAGAGAACGTTCGATGACCAAGCGTTCGTCTCAGCGTTGCATGCATTTGCGCACTGCTGCAAGATAAACGCTTCACTTCCTGTAGCCAGCAGGTGGCGCTATGATTTTAAGTCATGGTGTCTTTGTTGATGTCATCAGGTCGCGCTTCTTGTCTTACATGTGTAGTTTGCACCTCGATTGGACCAAATATGTCCAAGATACAGAAGCTTGTGTTTTGATGGCGTTTAGTCACATTTTGACGCCTCGCCACGGTCACACGGTGTGGCGAAAAATTGATCTTTCAATAACTTTAGATCGCCATCTTGTTGTGATGACACTCGTCTAAATTTTCAGTTGATCTGATGAAAGCTCTCCAAGAAGTACTTGAATATAAAAAACATGGAATATGGTCCAAATCGAAAATGGCGGGGTTCCTGTTGCGTTTTTCATATTGCTCCGAGCGCGTTTTTTGTGCATCTGGTGATGATACACAACTGTCTTCAATTTCGTGCGGATCAGTGAATGCTAAATACGGTGTTTCTCCGTAAATGAGGGAAAGCACCGTTGGTGGCGCTGTTGAGCCATTTTGCCACACCCATTTCCAAATACCCCAGAATACGTAAATTTTCACGAGGCCCATAATCTGCCCTATAGATGTTGAATGCATTCTGTAGTGAGAACACATTCAAGCACATGTCCTACACCTCCATGAGAGGGGGGAAGGGTGAGAAGGGGGAGGGATGAGAGGGGTGAAAGGGGGTGGGGTAAGATGGGGGCGGGGTGAGAGGGGGGCGGGGCCTTAAAAACAGGTTGATCTGAGGAGGTCTGTTTTAGACAGAGTAAAAAGGTGCTGTTTTAAATTATCCTTGGGGTATTTTTACCAAAATATTTTACAGACATTTCATTAAGACCCCAAGGAACCATATCAACTGTGGTGAAATGGAAATAATATGTCCCCTTTAAAGCGAATATGTCCCCTTTAAAGTGTTTTCGTGTGTCATGGCGAGCTGATGTGACGCCCCGCCACAGTCAGACAGTGTGACGAAAAGTTGTTTCTTTGATAACTTTAGATCTCCGTCTTGTTGTGATGACACTCGTCTAAATTTTAAATTGATGTGATGAAAGCTCTCCGACAAATAAAGCGCACGATGTACAAAAACAAGACATTTCCTGATGCCACCAGGGGGCGCTTTCCTTTTAAGTCATGATTTCTAGGTAGAAGTCTTCCGGTCGCGACTCTTGTCTTATATGTGTAGTTTGGAGTCGATTGGACAAAATATGTCTAAGTTACAGAAGCTCGCTTATATTGGCGTTTAGTCGAACTTTGAGACCTCACCACGGTCACACGGTATGATGAAAAGTTTAAATATTGATAACTTTAGAACTTCATCTTGTTTTGCAGAGTCTCATCTAATTTTTAAGTTGATCTGATGAAAGCTGTCTGAGTAGTGCATAAAAACATAACACGTACCAAAAACAAGACATTTCCTGTTGCCACCAGGGGGCGCTGTGATTGTAAGTCACAATTTCTGCACCGATGTCTTCTGGTGGCGACTCTTGTCGTATGTGTCTAGTTTGGACTCAATTGGACAAAATATGTCTGAAATATGGAAGCTTGTGTTTTGATGGCGTTTCATCAAACTTTAACGCCACACCACGGTCAGACGGTTTTGCTAAAACGTAATCCTTCAATAACTTTAGATCTCCAATTTGTTGTGATGACGATCGTCTAAATTTGAAGTTGATCTGATGAAAGCTGTACGACAAGTACATCAAAGAAAAAATATGGAATATGACCAAAATGGCCACTAAAGTTAAACTGGCGGGCTTCCTGTTGCGTTATTCATAATGCACTGATGGACTTTTTTGTGCATCTACTCATGATACACAATAGTCTTTGTTTTTTTTGAGGATCGGTGAATGCTAAATGAGGGGCTTTTCCGTAGGTGGCGCTCTTGAGCCATTTTGCCACGCCCTTTTCGAAATACTCCAGAATACGAAATTTTTCGCCGCCTTCGAATTTACTGCAAACTCCTACAACTTTTTGAGCACATTAAAGCCGTCAAAAAGCCAATTCATTTAAGCTAAGAAAAATAATAATAATAATAATAATAATCATTTCAATTTCAATAGGGCCTCCCACCGATTTCGGTGCTCGGGCCCTAATAATCATTTCAATTTCAATAGGGCCTCCCACCGATTTCGGTGCTCGGGCCCTAACTAGGGCTACGTTGTAGCACTTGCGGGCCCGAGCACCCGCACGTTGAAGCCTGTTGCGGTCGGTGGAGAGAGCGATCGATGACCAAGCGCACATCATCGATCGAGCATGCACTTCTCCACGTTGCATGCGTTTTGCGCTCTGCGGCAGTAGGTTTGCCAGTAGGTGGCGCCATCACTATTATTACGCACAGACATATATATCTGTTCATGTAGGCGCTCTGATGTAGCGTGAGCAATTTTGTGTCAATTGGACAATGTTAACACAACTTAATTTTCACACTGATCAGTAGGTGGCGCTATGACCCTGAACTAATATTTATATGTGGAGCTGTTCAGATCAGTATTGTGATCATAGGTCAGTAGTTTGGAGCCGGTTGGATAATGCAGAGTGGATTAACAAAGTACTTCCTGTTTCCTGGCGAATCAGTAGGTGGCGCTATGACACTGAGGAAATACTGACACATAGAGCTGTTCAGGCTTGGACTCTGACCATGTGACAGAAGTTTTGTAGTGATAGGACAATGCATAGTGGAGTTATGATAACATCGTGTCCTTTGGCGAAGGAAAATCCTTCGCCGCACATCAATGTTTACACGGTTTGAGGAAACGTCACAATTCTGACCATGATCTAATGACTTGACTGATCTGATTTGAGCTGTTTATTGTAAATCAGCCAGGAGCAGTTCATCAAAGTATAAAACATGTCACTTCCTGTAGCCACCAGGGGGCGCTGTAATTTCAAGTCATAATTTCTGTGTAGATGTCATCAGGATGGCACCCTTGTCTTACATGTCTAGTTTGGACTCGATTGGACAATGTATGTCCGAGATACAGAACCTCGTGTTTTGATGGCGTTTAATCAAACTCAAGACGCCACGCCACGGTCACACGGTGTGACGAAAGGTCAATCTCTTAATCACTTTTTATCTCCATCTTGTTGTGATGGCACTGATCTTAATTTGAAGTTAATCTGATGAAAGCCCTGGGACAAGTGCATCAAGTAAAAATGTGGAATATGGAAAAAAAATGGCCACTTAATCCAAAATGGCGGCCTCCCTGTTTGGTCAAGCATACCTATCCAAGATATTTTTTGTTTGTTATGAAACGACACATGTCCCGATAGATTTGTATAAATGTCGGCCATCGTAGTGCCGGGGTTGACCTATAGGGGGCGCTGGTCAGTTTTTTTGCCACGCCCATTTCTTAAAACCATATGAATTATCTTCAGGGGGGGGCTGTTGTTACACACATGTAGTTTGAGAGAGATAGAATCATGAACACTGAAGTTACAGCAATTTCGTGTTTCACGGCGAGTTGATGAACTTTAATGCCACGCCATTCATATGGCGTTTGACGAAAAGTCACGGTAATCTTATGTCTTCATTGTCAATGTCTTGGGACCCATTTGATACAGTTTGACATGGTTGAGGTCAGTGGATGAGGAGAAATTCATCCAAGTGTAAGACAAGCAAAAAACAAGACATTTCCTGTTGCCACCAGGGGGCGCTGCGGTTTTAAGTCATCATTTATGCATAGATGTCATCAGGCGGGGACTATTGTCTTACATGTCTAGTTTGGACTTGTTTGGAACATGTATGTCCGAGATACAGATGCCCGTGTTTTGATGGCGTGTAACCAATTTTTAACGCCATGCCACGGTCACACGGTGTGATAAAAAAAAAATCCCTCAATCATTTTTTATCTCCATCTTGTTGTGATGACACTCATCTGAATTTGAAGTTGATCTGATGAAAGCCCTGGGACAAGTACGTAAAAGTAAAAATGTGGGATATTGCCAAAATGGCCACTAAAAGCAAAATGGCGGACTTCCTGTTGCGTTTTTCATAATGCTCCATGAGACTTTTTTTCGTGACTGGTCACGATACACCTATATCCAGATTTTGATGAAAATCCGTTATGTGGAAACCTAGGGGCTGGTTCCAGGGGGCGCTGTAGAGCCATTTTGCCACGCCCAATTCCAATTACTCCAGAATACTAAAATATCCGCAGACCTTGAATTTCCTGCAAAGTTTCATAACTTTTTGAGCATGTCTAGACCCTGAAAAAGCCCCCCAAAGGGAAATAATAATAATAACTAGGGCTACGTTGTAGCACTTGCGGGCCCGAGCACCCGCACGTTGAAGCCTGTTGCGGTCGGTGGAGAGAGCGATCGATGACCAAGCGCACATCATCGATCGAGCATGCACTTCTCCACGTTGCATGCGTTTTGCGCTCTGCGGCAGTAGGTTTGCCAGTAGGTGGCGCCATCACTATTATTACGCACAGACATATAGATCTGTTCAAGTAGGCGCTCTGATGTAGCGTGAGAAATTTTGTGTCAATTGGACAATGTTTCCGCAACTTAATTTTCACACTGATCAATAGGTGGCGCTATGATCCTGAACTAATATTCATATATGGAGCTGTTCTATTCAGGATTGTGATCATAGGTCAGTAGTTTGGAGCCGGTTGGATAATGCAGAGTGGATTAACAAAGTACTTCCTGTTTCCTGGCGAATCAGTAGGTGGCGCTATGACACTCAGGAAATATTGACACATAGAGCTGTTCAGGCTTGGACTCTGACCATGTGACAGAAGTTTTGAAGTGATAGGACAATGCACAGTGGAGATATGATAACATCGTGTCCTTTGGCGAAGGAAAATCCTTCGCCGCACATCAATGTTTACACGGTTTGAGGAAACGTCACAATTCTGACCATGATCTAATGACTTGACTGAGCTGATTTGAGCTGTATATTGTAAATCAGCCAGGAGCAGTTCATCAAAGTATAAAACATGTCACTTCATGTTGCCACCAGGGGGCGCTGTGATTTCAAGTCATAATTTCTGTGTAGATGTCATCAGGATGGCACCCTTGTCTTACATGTCTAGTTTGGACTCGATTGGACAATGTATGTCCGAGATACAGAACCTCGTGTTTTGATGGCGTTTAATCAAACTCAAGACGCCACGCCACGGTCACACGGTGTGACGAAAGGTCAATCTCTTAATCACTTTTTATCTCCATCTTGTTGTGATGGCACTGATCTTAATTTGAAGTTAATCTGATGAAAGCCCTGGGACAAGTGCATCAAGTAAAAATGTGGAATATGGAAAAAAAATGGCCACTTAATCCAAAATGGCGGCCTCCCTTTTTGGTCAAGCATACCTATCCAAGATATTTTTTTGTTTGTTATGAAACGACACATGTCCCGATAGATTTGTATAAATGTCGGCCATCGTAGTGCCGGGGTTGCCCTATAGGGGGCGCTGGTCAGTTTTTTTGCCACGCCCATTTCTTAAAACCATATGAATATCTTCAGGGGGGGGCTGTTGTTACACACATGTAGTTTGAGAGAGATAGAATCATGAACACTGAAGTTACAGCAATTTCGTGTTTCACGGCGAGTTGATGAACTTTAATGCCACGCCATTCATATGGCGTTTGACGAAAAGTCACGGTAATCTTATGTCTTCATTGTCAATGTCTTGGGACCCATTTGATACAGTTTGACATGGTTGAGGTCAGTGGATGAGGAGAAATTCATCCAAGTGTAAGACAAGCAAAAAACAAGACATTTCCTGTTGCCACCAGGGGGCGCTGCGGTTTTAAGTCATCATTTATGCATAGATGTCATCAGGCGGGGACTATTGTCTTACATGTCTAGTTTGGACTTGATTGGAACATGTATATCCGAGATACAGATGCCCGTGTTTTGATGGCGTGTAACCAATTTTTAACGCCATGCCACGGTCACACGGTGTGATAAAAAAAAAATCCCTCAATCATTTTTTATCTCCATCTTGTTGTGATGACACTCATCTGAATTTGAAGTTGATCTGATGAAAGCCCTGGGACAAGTACGTAAAAGTAAAAATGTGGGATATTGCCAAAATGGCCACTAAAAGCAAAATGGCGGACTTCCTGTTGCGTTTTTCATAATGCTCCATGAGACTTTTTTTCATGACTGGTCACAATACACCTATATCCAGATTTTGATGAAAATCCGTTATGTGGAAACCAAGGGGCTGGTTCCAGGGGGCGCTGTAGAGCCATTTTGCCACGCCCAATTCCAATTACTCCAGAATACTAAAATATCCGCAGACCTTGAATTTCCTGCAAAGTTTCATAACTTTTTGAGCATGTCTAGACCCTGAAAAAGCCCCCCAAAGGGAAATAATAATAATAATAATAATAATAATAATAATAATAATAAAAATCCTTACAGATTCAATAGGGCCTCTCACCATTCGGTGCTCGGGCCCTAACTAGGGCTACGTTGTAGCACTAACGGGCCCGAGCACAGGCAATTTCAAGTCTGTTGCGGTCGGGGAAGAGAGAACGTTCGATGACCAAGCGCTCGTCTCCACATTGCCTGCGTTTGCCCTGTGCGGCAAGGAAGATCGCTCCACTTCTTCTGGCCAGCCGCTGGTGCTGAACTAGAGGTAAGTAACCTTCAAACTATCCAACATAACCTATTGCTTTATCTATCATCATATGCTTACATGCCTCAAGTTTTTGTAATATGTAATTGTTATAAAAGTTACCGTTTATTTATCACGTCTAATGAACAGATTGAAGCAAGATAACTCGACAGTCTTGTTTTGGTTGTGACATTATTTTTTTTAGTGAGTTACTATCAATACGCTACACGTGTACGTTTCATGTGATAGTAACTGTTTCACCAATATTCTGATACAGGATGGTATATCCGCCATTACTATTTTCACATCGTTTATTTAGTCTGTCATGGAGTTGTAGAGTGAATTAGACAGTAGTGATAACATTATAATGTCCACACATCAGTGTTGTAAACACTTCTCCAATTAATTATATAATTATGTTTTCACACTGAGGGAAGTGGAGAGACTTGATGTGGACTGTTATCAACAGCTCTGTGGGAGATCATCACCTTGAATATTACAGATGAGGTAGAAAGACATTTTATCTATGTGTACAATGTTGTATTTCTTTGTCACGTTTTATCAAAAGCGATTTAAAGTATGTGCATTTAACCATTAGGATACAAACCCAGACCCTAGTACATCGGTTCTAGCTGAAATAAGTAGTGCTTCATAAACAACACAAAACATTCATAACAGTACGCTTCTGCTCCTCATTAATGCAGCTCCTGATGTCCCCAGCAGCAACATGGTGGAGATCTGCAGCTTCATGCTGGTCAACTGGAAGACAACTGATTAAGATTAAAAGATTAAGATTAAAATCCATTTATTCATCCCAAACACATGCACAGACATGCAAAGGCAAGGCACACTCATGCAGGTAGGGAAATTTAATCGCTGCTTTTTACCCATCTGGTGCAGGACACACAGAGCAGTGAGCGACCATGTACGGCGCTCGGGGGAGCAGATGTTGGGGGAGTGAGGTGCCTTGCTCATGGGCACTAGAGAGGGTAGGGAGACTCTTGGATTTTTGGACAGATCAATCCAGGTTCGACTTTTGTTGTCTCTCCATGGAGTCGAACCAAAGACGAACCAGAGACCTTCTCTGCCCATAGTCCAAGTTTCTGCCACTCGACCACCGCCTCTCCTCATGCATCATCAAACTAGTAATCTACACATCACTCCATGCGTTGCTCCCTTAACTACAGATGGCCTGCGAATGTCATGGAGTTTTACAGTGAATTAGACAGTTTAGGTATGATTTTAATCTCCACACATCAGTGTTGTACACAGTTCTCAAATTAATTATAGAATTATGTTTTCACACTGAGAGAAGTGGAAAGACTTGATTTGGACTGTTATCAATAGGTCTGTGGGAGATTATCACCTTGAATAGTACTGATGAGGTAGAAAGACATTTTATGTATTTGTACAATGTTGTATTTCTTTCAGCACTTTTATCAGAAGGGACTTAAAATATGTACATTTCACCATGAGGATATAAACCAAGACCACAGTACAACAGTTCTATCTGAAATCTGTTGTGCTTTATACACAACACAAAACATTCTTTAACAGTGCGTTTTTTCTCTTCATAGATGAAGAACTGCAGCACCTGATGTCCTCAGCAGCAACATGGTGGAGATCTGATTTGATACACTTTAGATAAGAACCCAGTGTTTTATATTTCTGCTTTGCCATAAGAGACAGAACATGGTCATCACAGCTGTGTCCTTCAGGCTCGTCTGTCCCTAATAAAATGATAGGAAACATGAAAGTGATCGTCATTATTGTAGAGGAAGAGTTACATATGAACAAAGTGTGTAATCTTATTTTCTGTGGATATTCAACTGTGTATTTGAATATGCTTTTGGATTAAAACGTGCACTACCATGACAATGAATGTTTTTAATGGAGCTATTTCACATTAAAAGTATTGCATTATAATTTAATACATTATGTATTATGTGCAATACTTTGATTGTTTTTAAGTAATGAAATCAGGTCTGTACCTGGAGTCAGTGTTCAGTCTGGTTGGATTCAAGTTGTGTGTCAAGTTGGACCTTCTAGAGGAACATGAAACCAATACACAGATATGTAAAGTCATACATGGGCCAGGTTAAGTAATTAACAGACTTTTAAATGGTAAAAATAAAATATTAGTTCAAAGTTAATCAGAGCATAATCATTTCAGATTAGGAAATAGGTAGTGCATATAAGCCCACAACTCTGTATGACACTGTCTGTTCTAGTAAAGTTACAAGGCTATGACTTACTCATATTTAACAAAAGAATTCAGTGAAGTCTGTCTGAGATTAACGATTTAAATACTGAAGGTGGGAGACACGGTTATTTTTCACTGTAACACGTGACAGGACATCAACACCGTGACTCTGAATAAAGAGCCTTAAAAGACGTAGTGCTCCTTTGAACAGCTGCTCTTACAATGTGTAGCAAGTGCTAAATCTCCATTAGTATAATAGTAACAAAAATCACCCTTTACATAATTGAACATATATTTTCCATGTGAACCCCTTTAACACAGTTCAATTCAGGAGCAAAATATAATTTATACAGTATTTATTAGAGCTAGTATTAGTAAACAGATCAAACAAATGCAGTACAACACATCACACATCCACAGTGTCTCTTTTGCTTATCATCACAGTCAGTCAGAAGTGTCCGTTTAACTTACGTAGCAGTTGAGAGATGCTTCGTTGGAGCTAGCAGGAGCTAGCTCATAGCCAGTGCTGCTGTTGAGAGCGGCAGAGTTCACACAGGAAAAGACACGACGGACGGGGGAAAAAAGCTTTGAGTGCGTCCCACACTCTAACCTGCTGAGCTAACAACGTCCACAGTGACTCCGCCGCCGTCCTCTCATCCAGACTCGCCAACCGTTCTCCGGTTCTTCGTGATACACAGCTCCGCAGCTTGTGACGACGTAACTTTGTTCAGAGTCTCATGAGGCGTTCACTTGCAGCTGTGTTAAATGCAGCTTCGTTTGTCATGGCGAGTTGAAGAAGTCTGCTGCAAAGCTATGAATAATCCGCATAATGAAAACTCACAGCAATGTTATGCCTACATTATCAATATATTGAGACCCATGTGACACAGTTTGACATGGTTTAGCAAAGTGAATGAGGAGAAATACATCCAAGTGTGAGACGTGACAAACCGAAAGCGGTCTCATGCTGCGTTCATGGAAACTCTGTTAAAATGGCTTTCATTGGTCATGGTGAGCTGATGAACTTTGATGCCACGCCATTAACAATCTGCATGATGAAAAGTCACAATAATGTTATGCCTACATTATCAATATCTTGAGACCAATTTGACACAGTTTGACATGGTTTAGTAAAGTGGCTGGAGGGAAATACATCAAAGAGTAAGATGACCAAAACAAGACATTTCCTGATGCCACCAGGGGGCGCTTTCCTTTTAAGTCATGATTTCTAGGTAGATGTCTTCCGGTCGCGACTCTTGTCTTATATGTGTAGTTTGGAGTCGATTGGACAAAATATGTCTAAGTTACAGAAGCTCGCTTATATTGGCGTTTAGTCGAACTTTGAGACCTCACCACGGTCACACGGTATGATGAAAAGTTTAAATTCTGATAACTTTAGATCTTCATCTTGTTTTGTAGAGTCTCATCTAATTTTTAAGTTGATCTGATGAAAGCTGTCTGAGTAGTACATAAAAACATAACACGTACCAAAACAAGACATTTCGTGTTACCACCAGGGGGCGCTGTGATTGTAAGTCACAATTTCTGCACCCATGTCTTCTGGTGGCGACTCTTGTCGAATGTGTCTAGTTTGGACTCAATTGGACAAAATATGTCTGAAATATGGAAGCTTGTGTTTTGATGGCGTTTCATCAAACTTTAACGCCACACCACGGTCAGACGGTTTTGCTAAAACGTAATCCTTCAATAACTTTAGATCTCCAATTTGTTGTGATGACGATCGTCTAAATTTGAAGTTGATCTGATGAAAGCTGTACGACAAGTACATCAAAGAAAAAATATGGAATATGACCAAAATGGCCACTAAAGTCAAACTGGCGGGCTTCCTGTTGCGTTATTCATAATGCACTGATGGACTTTTTTGTGCATCTAGTCATGATACACAATAATCTTTGTTTTTTTTGAGGATCGGTGAATGCTAAATGAGGGGCTTTTCCATAGGTGGCGCTCCTAGTCATGATACACAATAGTCTTTGTTTTTTTTGAGGATCGGTGAATGCTAAATGAGGGGCTTTTCCATAGGTGGCGCTCTTGAGCCATTTTGCCACGCCCTTTTCAAAATACTCCAGAATACGTACATTTTTGCCGCCTTCGAATTTACTGCAAACTCCTACAACTTTTTGAGCACATTAAAGCCCTCAAAAAGCCAATTCATTTAAACATGTGAAAAATAATAATAATAATAATAATAATCATTTCAATTTCAATAGGGCCTCCCACCGATTTCGGTGCTCGGGCCCTAATAATAATAATCATTTCAATTTCAATAGGGCCTCCCACCGATTTCGGTGCTCGGGCCCCAATAATGCCTACAGTTTCAATAGGGCCTCTCACCATTCGGCCCTAATTAGCTTATATTTAATAATGAAATAATCATTGCATGTGAGAAAAATTAATATTCTTTATGAGTTTGGTATTGTATTCTCTATATATCTACTAAATTAAAGGATTTAATAGAGTTATTCAAAATTGCCACTGAATTAATAGACGGCTCAGGGCGTGTACAAAGGCGTTACTCTAAGTGTCAGAAGGGTGATTCAATCACTACATCTTAATTACTCAAAAGTGTGTATTATCTTCAACATAGCCTTAAGCACTGATGAGTTATATAATACCACATATTTAATGGTGAGCAGAGATATATAAAAGAAGAGAATAATTACAAATATGAATCCTTGTGGTAGAAAACAAGTATGGTGCCCTCATAAGGGTAAACAAAGTGAGCCGGTGCTTGTAATTTAAAACATTCAATATTTAAAATTGCATGAACCGCCGGTGTAGCATCTGACATCTTATTACACTTACACAAGTTTTAAGACGTTTTCGAAACATATGATTTATGAGGGGCAAAAAGTGGTGTGTGTGTTTTCTGGTCTATCACAGACAGCCTCTAGGCGTCTCTGTAAATCAAATGCAGCCATTTTTATTGGATCATAATCTAATAAGTAAATTGAATTTAGGCTGAATTCGTTAAAGAAAAGCACATGATCATCATGTGCTTTTTTTTTACCTAACTGCCTTTTTAAGTCAACTGGAGCAGATATCAGTGTATTTAGTTTAGACTGAGCTTCGTTGAGGCAGCTTAGAGAAGAATGCATCCAGCTCGCTGGCTCCTTTCAGTTCTCTTGTTTGTTGGGGCCTCCGAGTTTTGCTCTGCCGGACCACTCCATGCCCAGTGCAAAGTAAAATGGTATGGTATATTTCTTGTCTACATATGTTGCTAAAGATGGATTATATATTTTATGTGCTCATTGTTTAATATAACATATATCTGCACACAATTAATGCAGGGAAACTTTGGGGATTACCAGTCACAGTGACAGTAAAAGCTATTTCAACAATTTATTAAATGTATTCAAGAATAAACATTTTATCTCCAGTCTTCTTTAGTGAAGTTCATTTACTGTTTAAGAATTTCTTTATTTCCCCCATAAATGGGGGAGGTTTGGATAGATACATTCTCCATGAGGTTCCCAGTTTATATTTAACACTTATTCCAATTTATAAGAGCAAGCTTTGGTGAGTGTTCTGTTATGGATCATTCCATCAGTGTTGGTGACGCTCTGCTCAGGGACGGCCCATGGTATAGGCAACATAGAGGGTAGTTTCATGTGCAAAATGCTGAAGGGTGCCGCGGGATTGGGGATACCAGATCACAAATATAGATTATTAAAGACTGTAGTATCAATAAGCTCAGCTACTGATAAATCCAGAAAATACACTTCCTACTTATTATTATTACTACTACATTAGCTTGCACATTTATCATTACAACTTTATTTCTGATAAGAACATTAATCTATGAAGCATTTCGCCATTCTCAATCCATCTCTTTCTCAACCTTCTCTGACTATGTAAACAAGAGGAAGGGCTGCGCTCTCACTCACGTGCACATGCAAAGATACACATCCATTACACAAAAACTAAGCTTTTAGTTACAGCGGAGAAGTGAACTAAATGTTCAAGCGTGGTTAGACTTCGGTAAAGTCGAAGCCTAGAATATTTGTTGCCACAAATGCAACAAGTACTTTGAATGTGAGGGCTGAAACATGAGCTACTGTGTTGGATGAAATTTGATAAATTAGCTTTTCTTGAATCTGATCTTTACGTCCATCGTTTGTATTTCAGCAAGATTATAAAAAAACTAATGAACCACTTTAATTGAAATTTGATGGAATTGTGGGGTATGTGCTAATGTTGAAACCATGAAAGTTTTGCATGGATAGTGGATCCAGTAATTTTGTATTAACTTCTTTGACATTAGAAGGTTAGGTGTTTTTTGATACATTCACCATTTGCCCAGAGAAAAATGCATTGATCTTGATTTTCTTTTTTTAAACGGGCATATTTGAATCTGATATCTATGATGGTATAAAATTTAGTGCGGCTCTAAATAAAAATCTGGTACTACAATTTGTATGTGTTTTCATGGCATAGGTATGTACTTTACTTAATTGAATTCTAGTTGTGTTGTTCCATCAGGCTATAAAATGAATAAAACAGGTGAGTCATGTTGAAACTAATATACAGTCTGCTATAAAACCATTTTAAACTTAGTAAAATATTACTTTATCCCTATATTCATTATAAATGCAACAGAAAATGCTCATACCGTTACACATATACAACAATACTGTATAATAGATGGCATTATTTCTAGTCAAGAAAATCAGATGAATTGCATGAATCTTCAACGTTTGTTCTTTTTTCATGCAGGTACTTTGGAATACCATGTCAAGTGGTAAGTGAATCGCTTGTCTCGCAGATTAAGAAGTGGAGAACCATGGCAGGCTGTACTATGGGAGGACAGAGGTGTCTGTACAAGGTGTGTTTGCCTGTTTATCTGAAATTAACAATGTAAACCTGCACATACTTTTTGCCTGCCTGTGGCATGGATCTATGGATTGAAATCTCAGTATATTGGTCGATGTACTACATTGGTCCAGACTCAAATAGAAAAAATATGGATGTCATGTTGAGAGCCAAATCACAACCAGGGTCGGGGGGGTGACTTGAACAGATGTTGTAGGTATAAACTGTCAGACTGATTGTAATAGTGATGCTTACATCAAAGTTGCAGTACTATATCAGCACCAGCCAATACTAGTAGTAATAATAATGGTGATATAAATGATAGTGTAGGCATTGAGGTGGCAGGGACAGTACCTCCAGAGGATCAATAAGCGCAGGTGAGAGCTGTTAGCTGATTGTTGATCCTCAGGTTTAAAAGGCAGCAGTGGAACTGCCAGAGGAGGAGAAACAAACGGGAGGAAAACAGAAAGAGACTGAAGTGAGCTGAGACAAAAAGCTGGACGCCAGCACAAACTGCTAGCAGGTAAAGTTTTGTTAGGTAGATATGCTAATGGGGTAAAGAACAGACCTAGAATGTATATGCTCCACCCTTGCTTTCTCTTCTCCCTTGCTGTAATACTGCCATCTGCTGGAAAACCCTAAAGCTTCACTCTGGTACACCATCAAGGTGTACTGACCGGATTTGAGACACATCTGTTGAACCTGATGGGATAATATGTTGAGTAAGAAAATTATCCCAACCCATAACGGATCACACTGCCTCAATGCAGAAAGTAAATTGTAGTACATATAAATATATATTAATTACTCATGAAGTCTAAAAATAGTTAACAATTTACAGGATGATATTGTTTTTAAGAAAGAATATATATAAAAAAAAGATACAAATCTAATAAGAAAAAACATACACACACCCACAGTAAGTTTTACCCATGCCACAAATTTAGGACTAACACCAAACTTTTCCCAAATCCTGAAAAGATATGGCCATTCCGACTTATCAAATGCCATTTCTGCGATTCCTTATGAAACCTGTTAGGCTTTCAGAGATAACCCCGTGAATAACTATTTCAGACGTCCAGCTAGGACCTTTGCCAAAATTGTATAATCTGCATTCAGGAGAGATATTGGTTGATAGGATCCACTTTCATTTGCATCTTTTTGAGGTTTTAACAATAGAATTATTAATGCATTTTTCAAGGTTTGTGGCAGAGTGTCTCTGGATAGCGAGTCATTAAACATGTTAAGCAAGAGTGGCAGAAGTTTATCCAAAATTTCTTTACAAATTCAATGGGGAAGCCGGCAGGCCCAGGAGCTCTGCCGCTTTGTATAGCTTTAATTGATCCCAGTATCTCACCCATGCTCACTGGTAGGTCTAGTTTCCTTTCTTGGTCGTTACCAATAGTCAGGAATATATGGCCCTCAAAAAGCTATTGTCTGTTTTGTATTGCGGGTTTTCTGATTGATACAAGTTAAAATAAAATAAAATTTGAAATGTTTTTAATTTCTGATATTTGCTGAGAGGCAGATTTAACCTTAAGCTGATGAGCTAATAACCTTCCTGCTTTCTCACCATATTCTTAATGACTCCCCCAAGCTTTTAATAGTTTTTCAACTTTGCCTGTCGACAGTAGGTTATACTCCTTTTGCCGATTAGGTTTTTGAAGTTTAGATGACAGTATTGTTGAGTTTTGTAAATCAAAATCTCTGATTGATTTAATGAGTTGATGTTGTTTCTCTCTACGTTATTTATTTAGCAAAGAATGGGTTAGAAGAGATTTTGCAGTTTTCCAATTACATATCTTTTTATGTGAGATACAAAGTCATTCAGCTAAAAAAAATATTTAGGTCACATATAACTGTTATTTAGGTCACACATAACTGTTTTGAATGCATGGCTGTGGTGGCAGAGCAATATTAATACATAAATTGTGTAACTGACAGGTAGTAAAAAGATTTTGCGATCTTATAATATCATTCAATTTTATAGCGCCAAATCATAATAAACATTGTCTCAAGGAAAGTTGAACATACGGTCACAACCTTAATAGTTTAATAGAAACCCAACAGTTCCCACAATGAGCAGCACTTTGGTGACTGTGGAGAGAAATCTCCCTCAATAACTGTGTAAGAGCCACTATGTAGCCTGCGCGTGTTAACTTTTGTACAGTTCAATTATATTTTGCATAGTGTGTCTTCTATATTCAATTGTTTTCTGTTTTGGGCGCTGTTTTGCGACTTTTTTGCAACAGTTGAAGAGTCTGTGGAGTAGAATTAAACAAGTTTTGACCATGAAATTGACATTAAATTGATGTGGAAATGTTGTGGCCTGGAAAGGGGAGATGTCAAAGCGACTGGGACACAGTGTTTCTTCTGCCTCAGCTTCATAGAGAATTGTTTATAATTTACAGAATCAATTTACATTGTTACAACAGTTATTTGAATTTAAAATACTAAACAATGTTATGCATTTTCATTCAATTCACTTATCTTATACAAGTAAGTGGACAGGTAACAATAAATGATAATGGCCTACTAATCCTTGAACATCAACTTAAATTATTAGCAATAAACAAAGATATCTTATTCCTTATTATTTACACCCATAAACATGCTGAAAATGAACCACACACATACACATTAGCAGCATCTTACTCTCTGTTTGTGTGTCTTGCTAAGCTAAACATGGTCACAAAGCACACAACATCTGTTGCACTCATGCTAACCCTGTGCTGCTCCATGCCTGCCACTGGAAGAGCAGAGTTTAGCCAGCAACAGTGTGATACAACTAGCTGCCCAAACAACACACAATCACGAATTTAGGGCAGCGTATTGTATTCACTTGAATAACTCCAAAAGCTCTGGGTAACCCCCCCCCCCACCGTTTTTCCGAGATAAAGATCCAATTTTTCGAACTTTTTTTTCTTCCTGTTTTTACGAGATACAAATCCTGTTTTTCTAACTTTTTTTTCTTCCTATTTTTCCGACATAGACATTTTTTTTTTCTCCAGAAAAGGCGTTACCTTAATCCTGCCTGAAGCTCTCACCCGCATGGAGTATGGTTGCTGCTGCATCAGCCTGATCCTGCAACAGTACTAAATGATTTCAAGTGCAAATAAGGAAAGTTTTTGGTTAGATGCCAAATTCTGTTACGTCTTTTGACCACATGTAACAAAAGAGAGCGAACGACAGTGACTGTGTTCCAGTTTAACTGGCAGGCATGGCTTCTGGCGAAATTCCAGATGTTGAGACTGTTTTTCAGAGCCGGTGGCAGATTCGTCATTTTCACAAAGCGCCTGTGTGTGAAGTGCGGTGATCTACTGAAGGTCTTGCTGAAATAAAAATCCTACAAAAACCCTTCACGAGTTCATGTGTCCATGTCAGCATCACGTTGAGACCGCAATATACATTTAAATGGTAAAAAAAAAAAAAATAGTACAAAAACCTTGAACGGGATTCGAAACAACAAGCTGAAACACTAAAAACTTCTAGCCTGATGACGATCTCACTACACCACCGAGTCGCTGAAATTTGCATCGCGCGTTAGATAAATGTCTCGTTCTTTGCTCGTCACACGTGTCATGTTGACAACACACTCGACACACTTCGGACAGATCATCTGTTGATTTCACACAGATAAACAACACTTGCATTACAGAAACTACGAAAAACCAACACACCCGTTCTGTGATGAGCGGTTGGGTTGTTTTCATTCTCCGATGGCAGAACCTGATCATCGACAACAACGAGAACATATTTTAAAATCCCGTCCGCTGACTTTAACCAGCAGCGACAGGAGGACACGTGAAGCTCTACAAGTCCATTAGAAGCACGTTCACCAACTTAACTCATGAAAACACCGCTCGAGCTTCCGCCTTGTTGATGTGAGGGATGTTTACATGTACCTGTTGTTTGGTGTGTGCGCGTTGTAATGATCACCAGCGACAAACAAAAGCACTTCGAGTGGAGCTGGTGACGCGTGTGTGTTCTTCAATGCTCCCAGTGTCTCCTATGAAGAGGAGCGTCAGATTTGTAAAGCCTGGTATTACGTTTAAAGCATTTATTCTGTGTTTGGACTATTACCAGATGACATGGGCTTTAAGGTAACCCTTAAAGCAAAAAAAATGAAGGCATACTTTAATTAGTGTGGAAATCAGCCTTTATTTGTTGATGGTGTCATGGTAACCACACTGCAAATGAAAAAAATATTAGGATGACAGACCACATTTATTAGGCTACAGAGGCACGATTGGCCTGCTTTTATTTAAACGATAAAAGATAGTTGACTTATAAGCACCAAATAATAGATAATATATTTCAATATAATATATTATATGTTATATTGAAATATCTTGATGAGAGACACAAAAAGGAAGGAATTTCATAAATGCTTAAATAATGTATAAACACTCAATCACATAGGGGAGAAATTAAACTGTTGCACTTCTCTGTATTACTAGGTTTGTCTGATGCCAAACACCACTGGTTTTTTAAAGTTTCAACCCATAGACACCCATCATAAGATATTATAACGTTTGATTTATAGATGATTATGCAAGTATAACCAAAGTGTGTCATACGACATTCAGTCATGCTACATATGAGGACAAGTTTTTTAAATTTTTTGCAAAGCCAATATGTGAGACGTTTATTTTCAGGACTGCCCCAGTAACCTTGTTGAGATGTATAACTTTTCCATAATGATGAAAGAAAAGAGATGATATGAACACTTACTCCACATCATATGTGATATGTGTTAATATAAACCATATTGATACTATATATCATTGTATACAATAATATTGTCTTTTGCACACTCTGTCTACATATTCTTACACTCATAGTATATTATATTATCTATTTTATTCTATTCAAATGTACCGGCTGCTATGACGACTTAATTTCCCTTCGGGGATGAATAAAGTTCTCTATCTCTCTATCTCTCTAACTCTCTATCTCTCTATCTCTCTATCTCTCTCTCTCTCTCAGAGGGGAGATGTCAATAATTTAAGAGTTCATTGCTATTCATTACTTACAGACAATACATCTGTTAATCATTTAAACTGAAATTTACAGTCAAAATAACATTTTCCACCCATAGAATAACTGCAAATATAGTGTGATTTAGCTGAAGATGGGTGCTCACATTCAATCATCTGTTCTAGTAGAACAACTTGTGATTATTAAATATGGGCATAAATGTAAGCCCTTAATAACTTCAACGTCATACGCTGGCCATCTAAGTAGTTTTATCTGTTTTTGGAGTTCAAATTTTTTAACCACCTCGCCCCATACCTTCAAAGAGCAGTTCACCCATTGGCTCTCTGTATGTAATATATTTTTCAACATTCCCACACAACCAAGCAGTGATTGTATTGGTGCATCTGTTAATGATTACTCCATGGTTTTCCATTTAGCTACATAAGAAGAATTACACCAATATATTAGAGGTCTCAGTTGGGCTGCTAAATAGTAGTCCCTTAAAGATGGGAGGGCCATGCCGCCCCTTTCCTCTGGAAGCTGAAGGGTGGAAAATTGAACCCTCTGTCTCTGTTTATTCCAGATGAATCGTGAAATATGTTTATTCCACTCTCTAAATTGTTTCAGAGGAATTTCCACTGGCAATGATAAAAAGAGATATAATAACCTAGGGATGATATTAATTTTTATTGATCTAATTCTGCTACCAAAGTCAAGAGGCAAGACATGTCTTTAGGCAGATTCACTCCCAGATATTTTATAAAGGGTGCGTTCCAATTAAAACTATACATTACGTTAAGTTCTTCTGTAGGTGTGTAATTCAATGTCATAACCTGTGTTTTATGTATATTTAGGGCATATATTCACCAAGTTGCCACAAAGTTTTTTCGCTGTCTACCATCTAAATGTAAAGTTTAAAAAATCTGAGTGGTTTGACAGATCCCTCTGACCTACTCTGCAATATTTCAGCCTATGTAGATCTTTGTTATACATGAAAAAATATTCAATCATTGAGTGGGCTGTGTGTCTTGCAGAGTAGAAAGTATATCCTGGAGTTGAGCCATTCAGAGCCCGCCATACATCAATAAGTCCTAAGTCTTTAAGTACTTTGTTATGCGTTTTTCAGTCAAATTCCTATTGGTTGTATCTAAAGAAGGGTTCAGAAGTATATTAAAATCTCCTGCAAAAATAAGAGTCCCATACGTTTGTGATGTAATTAGTTCAAATATCCTTCTGAAAAAGGTTATATTGCTCCCAGGGGGAGCATAGACATTAAATAATGTTACTTCTTTCTGGTCTATTTTTCCTTTTACCAAAACGAATCTACCTTCTCTGTCATTAATTTGAGATATTAATTCGAATTTGACAGCATTTGAGATCAATATAGCTACTCCCCTTCTCGTTCCTTTCTTATATGATTGAAGAAGGTGTTTCTAAACCCCATCTTTTTAAGTTTTTCATGTTCAGCACCTGAGAGGTGCGTCTCCTGCCAAAATGCCACATTTATCTTTTCCCTCTTTATTTTAGCTATCATTTTGCTTCTTTCGACCGGGTTATTCAGCCCGTTTACATTCAGAGACAGTATATTATAATGTTGATTACGCATCAGTCTTACATTTGAAACATTCTTGTATCACCCTGGACATTTGGTCTCCAAGGGTAGAAGCCGAGCCAGCGTCTCCTCCGAGATGTCTTAGCTCTTGGTACTGCCGCCGGGGATCTCGCCCACCAGGTATCCTCTCCACCGCAGATCATCTGCTGCTTGTGCAGAGCTGTTGTACGTTGCAGTGTCCGTTTAAAAAAAACACGCATTCTTGTTAGTGGAGTCTGGAAACGCACGCCATTATCCCTTAGTATTTTCTTGATGGGTATATATTCCTTCCTTTTGTTATGCACCTCCGTTGCATAATCATGGTCAAAATACACCCGTTTGTTTTGGACACGGAGCTCTTTTTCCAGGCCCCGTAAAAACCTTTAAAGCTCAATGGCTTCCTCTGGAGAGGTGGATGGATGAAGATTTATTTCTGCCATGACAAACGTCAAACACAGTATTATCACATGGATACGGTCCTCTCTGTAGGCATTCCTCCCTGCATGCCTCTATCTTCTGTTGGGATACCTCTTTAAGGTATTCCCCAGAACCAAATAGTTGGGGTATGGTATACATCATCAACGGGAGTCCTCCTGGGGACACCGCATTTCTGCATGAGCGAATTCTGTGAGGGTTCCAGAGGTGAACAACATCCTGCAGTTCTCTCTAAATATAAGGGAAAAGAGTGGGGAAGTGAGAAAACTAGTAAACGTTGCAAACCAACTTTAGGCAAAATAAATTTTTATTGTTTACAATAGAGCAGGGGTTTTCATTTTTCATTGCATATACCCTGAAAAGGGTGAATGTTAATTGTAAATAACCCAATCTATGCTGTTGTTAATATTGTTGAAGTGTCTTTCGGTTATTTTATTGCGAAATATTTTGTAGCTCCCAAGTAGTTCACACGAGGCCAGAGGTCTTTGTTAGAAAACGGGGTTTTATTTCCAGGTCGAACCAACCCGTGAGAACTGGGTTTAGAGAGAAAAATAAATGAAAATAAATACAAATTCACAATATGCAAATGTCCGTTTTTACAGCAGCACAACAGGTGTTACATTACACCAAAAAACACTTCACACACACCTCACATATAGCCCGCAGGTCAATATTAACTTGCACATTTACAAACTTAACTTACATAAACATATTCACAACTTTACATAGTATGCAAATCACTATCACGCACAACCATGCAATTGAAAGCAACACAATAAAATCGTTCACATTCTTCTTAGATATAAATAAATGATAAACATACCTCGTCCACTGCTTACTACTTGAGGGAATCTTATCTTATTGCTTGTCCTTTATTACATTACATTACATGTCATTTAGCTGACGCTTTTATCCAAAGCGACTTACATTTTTAGAACACTCATCATTTTATGAGGGGCCATCTAGGGGTTCAGTATCTTGCCAAGGACACTTAGGCATGCAGATGGGATAGAGTGGGATTCGAACCGGCGACCTTCTTGTTGCAGAGCACCCGCTCTATCCCCTAGGCCACGCTCTCCCCCCATTATAGTTTTTTCTTCTTCTTCTTATGTGCTTTTACTTTTAACTTTAATTTATAGCTTATTGATTGTGCTGCTTCTTTCGCGCTGTTTGGCTAGGTACGTCGCTTAAAGGTTTGGTGTAGGAAACATATGACTAACATACACTCCCACCAATCACCTGTGATTACTTAAACATCTTAAGGACATATACTGCATATAAAACATCAAATAAAGTAAATTTGGTCACTAATAAACAGAGTAGGCTTAAAACCCTGTGGTCTTCAGTCTGCTTCCAACAGTGTGACTGTTTTATGAATGGGTCTCTCGAGGTGAACCGGCTTGGAGGTGCGCCTTCCCATTACATCCAGAGTTGAGTCGCCGATGAGTAGCTTGAGCTTCCTTACTCTCTCATCCTTCCCGGGATAGACTTCGATAATCTTAGCTAACTTCCACTGGTTTCTCGGCGTCAGCTCATCCTTTAGTAGAACGATGTCATCAACCTTCGCGTTTCTGCAGTCTTTGACCCACTTCTGTCTGTGCTGGAGATTTAAGAGGTACTCCTTCTTCCATCGTGACCAGAAGTTGTTGGCTAGGAGTTGAACCCGACGCCATCTCTTGCGGATGTAAATATCTTCCTTAACAAACTTTCCAGGAGGAAGGGATATAATCGTAGACTTCATGGTCAGTATGTGGTTCGGTGTCAAAGGCTCTGGACTAGATGAATCATTCAGGTTATCAGTAGTCAGAGGTCAACTATTCACGATCGCCATGACTTCGTATAAGAATGTTCGTAGAGAGGAACAGTCAAGTTGTTTGGCTGACTGTTCTAGAATAGACGTCAAAACACTCCTGATGGTGCGGATTTGTCTTTCCCAGACACCACCCATGTGACTTGAAGCTGGGGTGTTCATGATGAACTCACATCCCATTTCCTTGAGCTCCTCTTGATCCATCTCTCTCAATGCCTCATCAAACTCACGCCTTGCACCAGCGAAGTTTGTCCCTCGATCACATCTTATCTGCCGTACCATTCCCCGAATAGCGATGAAGGAGCGCAGAGCGTTAATGAAGGCATCGGTGGTCATGCTATCAAGCATCTCTATGTTTACTACTCTAGAACACATGCAGGTAAGTAATAGCCCGTAACGCTTTAGCTCTTTCCTTCCTTCTTTGATGTGGAATGGTCCAAAGCAGTCCATCCCGCAGTAAGTGAACGGAGGAGTAGTGTCCATCCTATCTTCCGGGAGGTCTGCCATCTTTTGTTGTTCAGTGCCTCTTCTGAACTTCCTGCACTTAGTGCACTTGTAAATATGGGATGACACTGTCTTGCTGCATCCAAGGATCCATATGCCATTCGAGCGGAGCTCGTTCATAGTCATTCCTCGGCCCTGATGGTGCACTCTCTCGTGATAGTGCTTGACCAACAATGCTGACACATGACTGTCCTTTGTAAGAACTGCTGGATGCTTCACATGTGGATGTAGGGCAGCATGAGTTAAGCGGCCTCCCACTCTGATGATTCCTTTGTTATCCAGGAATGGACTTAGCTTGTTCAACTTGGACTTGCGACCTATCTCCTTGTGATGCTGGAGGCACTGGACTTCTTGAGATAGGGTTGCATGTTGAACCATCTTGATTATGGTCATCTCTGCTTCTCTTCTTTCCTCTAGACTGCTGGCTTCACAGGACTTCGGCTTGAGACCTTTGACCTCCTTTGCACGGCGCTGGAGCCTGGCAATAGCTTTTACCACTCTTAACCAGTCTGAGAACTTGTGTAGGCGATCTAAAAGCGACCTCATCTCCTTTGCCTGAGTATCATGAACCTGGGCCTTCTTGAGCTCTGGGTCACTAATTGAGATATCTCCCACCTTTACATCTCCACTTGGTAGCTCTTTCTGCCACAGAAAGGCTGGGCCTGTGAACCAGTTAGAGGCTACAAGCTGTTCTGCCGTGAGACCTCTTGAGCCGTGATCTGCTGGGTTCTCCTCAGTAGTCACATACCTCCACTGCGCTGACTCTGTGCTTCGCTTGATGCGTTCTACACGGTTTGCTACGAACACATGAAATCTTCTGGCTTCATTACTGATGTATCCAAGTACAACCATAGAATCAGTCCAAAATACTTCTTGTAGGCATTCTACTTCGAGCTCTTTCTTGAGCAGGTCACTGATGCGGACAGCTACCACTGCTGCTGACAGCTCTAGTCTTGGTATGGTCGTGACCTTAGAAGGGGTGACTCTTGACTTTCCCATGACTAAGGTACAGTGGACTTCACCTGATATACTGACCGCTCTGAGGTATGAGCACTCTCCGAGCCTGACACACTGGCGTCCGAAAAATGGTGGAGCTCATAGTGCTGGACGTTGAAGCTTGGTGGAGTGTAGCATCTCTGGATCTTCACACCAGCCAGGTTTTTCAGGTCTTTGAGCCAATATTCCCACAAGGGTCGAAGGTCATCAGGCAAGGGGTCATCCCAACTGAGCTTGTCACGACACATCTGCTGCAGTATCTGCTTTCCAACCAGGATGAAGGGTGCCACGAACCCAAGCGGGTCATATACTGAGGCAACCGTGGACAAGACTCCTCTTCGGGTAAATGGATTTTCTTTGACAAGCACTCTGAACTGGAACTGGTCAGAAGACACGCACCACTGAACACCGAGTGCTCTATCCATGTGTTGCTCTCCGAGTGCCATGTCCAAGTCCTTGGCAACTTTAGCACATTCCTCTTTAGGGATTGTGGCTAGGACTTCCTTGCTGGTAGAGATGAACTTATGCAGCCGGAGTTTGCCTGTGCTACATAGTTCTCTTGCCTCTTTCACTAGTTGGATCGCTTGCCTTTCAGATGTTACACTTGCCAACCCATCATCAACATAGAAATTATTCTGGATGAAGCGGATGGTGTCTTCACTGAAGCGTCCACGTCCTTCAGCAGCGAGGTGTTTGAGTCCAAAGTTGGCGCAGCCGGGTGAGGAGGCTGCACCAAACAGGTGGACTTTCATCCGGTAGATGGAGGGTTCTGCTTCGAGATTTCCATTCTCCCACCATAGGAAACGTAGGTAATCTTGATCTTCTGCATTCACGTGGAACTGGTGAAACATGCGCTCAATATCGCACATGATTGCCACAGGACCTCGACGAAACCGACAGAGGACTCCGATCAAGGTGTTTGTCAACTCTGGGCCTGTCAGGAGATGATCATTCAGGCATGTCTCTTTAAATCTTGCAGAGCAGTCAAAGACGACTCGAATTTTCCCAGGCTTTTGCGGATGATACACCCCGTGGTGGGGAATGTACCATGCTGGGGCTTTGCTGATATCTTCTTGTGGGACCTTTTCTGCATCTCCACAGGTTATGGTCTCGTCCATGAAGGTCTTGTAGTCTTGGTAGTACTGCTTGTTTCTCTTCAGCTTCCTTTCTAGGCATCTGAGACGGTGGATAGCACATATCTTGTTATCTGGTAAGTTAGGTCTGTCTTTCTTGAATGGCAGTGGCATTTCGTAATGACCATCCTCCTTGAGCCTGATTGAGACCTTTTCCATCCTTGACAGGAATCTGAGGTCTTCTTGAGATATGTTGCCGTCCTCTGAAGCTTTTTCCACAAAGTCAGATTCCAGCACCTTGATGACAGCTGAATGCGAGACAACTTCCTGGATTTGTGTTCTACAGACGTAGTTTGTGAGGTTGTGAGGTTTGAAAAGGATGGATTACCTGGTATCACTTGCTTAACGATGACCTGGTGACTCACTCCAATCGCGTCTCCATAGTCGAGTGATAGGTTGCCGTAGCCAACTACACTCCAGCCCAAGTCAGTTCTCAGTGCAAGGGCTGATTTTCTTCCCCAGAAACCACTTGTCTTGGGACGAGTGCTTGAGTACAGTTGTAGCCAATTAGCAAGCCTACGTCGCAGCTTTGGTGCGGAGCTATCTCATCTGCGATGTGTTCGAGATGTGGCCATGCTTTCGCCGTCTCTGGTGTGGGAATATGATCTCTGTTTGCAGGTATGAATTCTCTTGTATGGTCACTGGCAGGGGAACTATCTTTTCCGAATGCATTCCTCTTACTTGCAGACCAGTCAGTTTCCTACAGGACACAACAGTGTTTCTTGAAGCCATTGTTGAGAGTGTTAGCTGAACTGGTTCGTTCTTCGCATGTAGAGCCTTTGCAATGTCGTCCAGGAGAAAGGTTGTGTCACTCTGTGTATCAAGAAGTGCATACACAAGAACTTCACGATCAGGCTCACTTGAGGCCGACACCCACACTGGGATGATGGTGGATGTATGAGTGCCTTTGACATGCTGGAGGACTCTATTGGATGTTGCTTCAAGTGAGGTTCTTGTTGCCCTATCCTGTGACCGTTCAATTTTGCGTCCATTTGACATGTCTCTTGCTGCATCAGGCATTGTTGACCTCCTTCCTTCCTTGGTGCGATTATCATGGAGGCAAGTCGGGTGTTTTTTCTCACACGTTTTGCAGATCATTCTGTTTTCGCAGTCCTTTGAGCGGTGGCCATACTTCAGACAGCCAAAGCACAACTTATTTTCTTGCACAAACTTGACCCGGTCAGAGACGGTTTCATCTTTGAATTTATAACACTGGTGAATACTGTGCCCTGTCCTTTCACAGAACACACAGCTTGTGGCGGCAGCCTTTTCGTCTGAATTTGTCGCCAATACCTTTGCTCCAGGACCTCTGTTCCTTGGATCCTTGCTCTTCTCACATTCAACTGGTTTTAGAGCGTGGAGGGATGATATCGGGTTGCAAGCGATTTTGGCTTCACGTGTAACGAACATGACAAACTGACTGAAGCTTGGGTACCTGCGACTATGTTCTTCCTCTTCCATAACCTTCCTATTCCATCTCTGGCTCAGCCAGTCTGGAAGTTTAGCAAGCATTTTCTGATTTTCATTGCAGTCATTGAGTATCTCAAGACCCTCAATCTGAGACATGGCGGCTTCACAGCCACGGAGGAAGTCAGCAGGTTCTCGGAGTTCTGAGCTTCCTTTGGAGCTTATCTTGGGCCATGAATCAAGCTTGTCTCTGAAGGCTTTGGCTATGAGGAATGGATTGCCATATCTCTCTTCTAAGATGGTCCACGCTGCGCAATAGGCGGACTCTGTGCCTAGAAGGAAATTACTCTCTATGGCCCTTTTTGCAACTCCACCCACATACCTTCGCAAGTAATATATCTTCTCGTCACCTGGTATGTTTTTCCGGTCAATAAGTGTCTTAAATGAAACCTTCCAGTCGTTGAATCTGAGTGGATCGCCGTTGAACATTGATGGTTCAGGTATGGGAAGACGACTCGCGCTGATGGAGTCTGCAAACACTTTCACGAGGGCTGCAGTGGTATCTTCTTTGTTCAGAAGTGGCATAGCTTGTGGTTGAGGGTGATGCTTTGACAGGTTACGTTCCTGTTTGACCTCCTTCCTTTCCTCCTTCAAGGTGACATGTTGATGGAGCAGCGGTTCCACTTCTTCATCTGAGCCTTCATTCTGCTCATATACTTGCAGTCGGGCCTTGGTAGCCTTTAGATTCTTTAATGTATCCATTCGCTCTATTTGCCTGCGCTTGGCCTCTAGAACCCTCTTCCTTTCTGATTCTTCGGCTTCAAGAACCCTCTTCCTTTCTGATTCTTCAGCTTCAAGAACCCTCTTCCTCTCTGATTCTTCAGCTTCAAGTTTTTCAAGTTCTTCGATATGTCGTTCCTTTTCGAGCAGAACTTGAAATTCGGCTTCATTGGCAGCAGCTTCGGCAGCGGCGTATTGCCTGTGTGAAGAAGACTGACTTGAACGTCTGGATGTGATTTTTGAGCTGCTTCGAGAGCTTTGGGCAGAGAACTTGGAGGACTTGGTGTGTTGAGACTTAATGCTTATATTATCTGAGACTACAGACTTGCACACAGATCCTGTTTCTTCAACACCTTGTTTATCATCCACTTGACATTCACCCCTTTCAGTTTTTAGATAACCTCTTGCAGTTTTGATTATCTTCTTTGTTACTGCTTCACAGGTGTCTACTCTGCAACGTGTCTTGGTCTGGAATTTTGATGTGTCTTAGCTCTTCATAAACATCATTTAGATTATTTGAGGCATTGCTGACCTTGGTAATTTAAATTTAACATATTTGTTAAATTTAACCCCAGAGGAGGCACAAGTTCTTACGGTATTATAAGGTGTTGTACGGTGTTATTTAAGGAAGACTCAAATAAACCACCAAAACATGAGTTAAAGTCTTGATCATCTTTCGGGGGATATGCTACATTAACCCTCTTCGGAGTATTTCATGCAACTATATTCTTTCACTTCCCTACATCTTAGAGGCAAATACTGTCAATTGAATTTGTCTGTAAGCCTTTGTTTGTTACTTTTCAGATTCAAAACCATCTGATGGCAAAACTATCTGAAAAGTTTTCTCTCTCTCCCAACAAGCAGAACAACAACACAGGCGCCCCAGTGGCTGCAGCCCTTCTAGTGGGGTGGGGCAGCGGGACCGTGGTGAGGACAAGACACAGTTGATCCGGAACCAAGAGAGAACAGCGCGACAGGAACACACGATCACAACTGTGGTCAGAGGACAACCTCTGTCTCCCAGGCAATGAGAAGCACGCCAAATCCCTGAACCAACAGCCATTAGTGTCGAGAATTGTCAAGCAGTGTCACATGCCCAAACACTGACATGTTCACTGGCCTTCTGGAAAACTCGGCTACTTAAACAACAATCCTTCTAACTCAGCTGAACTCTTAACCATACAAATATTATCTCAGTGAACAGTAAAATTTACTACCAGTCCTTTATAGTACACTGGGTATTTTATTTGTATTAAATATTTTTTAAGGACCTCCTGTGGTGCTTCATTTTGTTTAATACTGGAAGTCACTGTTGTTGCTGGTAATATAGAACAAGAACCTCACACACTTGCTTAACATATGACATCATTGACAAAATAATGTATTAAAACTTTGAATTACAGGCTACATTTCAAAAGCAAAAAAAAGTTTTTCTTACCTCTATTATTTCGAAACCGATGAATTGTATCAGACTTTTGTCGAGGAAGTCACCAGAGAAGTGGTCAGACTCAATCCTGAAATACGTTCATCCAGATTTGTGCATGTTGTTTCCTTAAAAAAAAAACACAACTGCTCAATCCATTAGTTATGATTGCTTGAGCCGTACAAAAAGCATCTGTTTGAAAATTCGTCCACATGATCATGTCTCATGAATATTTGCATCTGCTCCACGTAGCAGTTCTCTGTCCCAAGGTCTGATCTAATTCGAGTTGCAGTCCCATTTCTTGATGACACCTCATCAATAAATTATCCAGCGATTGCCTTTGGATCACTACTTGTAGAGTATGCATTTAGCCACACCATCATCCTTGAAAACCCGTCTATTGCACCACTGATGCAGATTCCATATGGTTTGAGTTTATCATATGAATCTATTTGCCATAAAAAGTTCGGACCTGGATTCTGATACAAACGTCTTCGAAGGCTTTGTGGCGTCTCAGTTCCACTCCGTGGGGATCTACTATTTTCAGCAAATGGCTGATTGTCTCTTGAGTCACCACGTAGCCGGCCTGAATGCTTTCAGATGCATCATCTTGTATCCGTGCAGCATTCCATATTCGTTCAACTGTTCCTGTAGGAAAACTGCAATGTCCAGCAGATTGGAATAGTCTGTCTGTCTGAACAACCGCAGACTTTTGAGGTGCCTGCGCAAAGTCAACAAACTAATACAAACACCATCTATTACTTAAAGACATAAGTATTTCCCAGTGTCTCAAGCCGAAAACAAAATAAAACCTGATTAAAGTAAGCACAAATTGTTGCTTCCACCGAATCTCCAACAAGTGAGAGCGTCATTCAGAATCCCAGTAAAATACCATGAAATTTAGCTCTGAAAAAATAAATAACAGGGATTTTTTCCCCCGAAAACCGGATTTTTAACTCGGGAAAACAGAGGCTAGAAAAACAGATAAAAAAAGAAAAAGTTTGAAAAACAGGATCTTTATCTCGGATAACAGGAGGAAAAAAAAGTTAGAAAAACAGAGCTTTTTTTTTGGGTGAATGCAATACACCTCCGTACGAACTCAACAATTTTGAGGGAATTGGATTATTGAACACGGACAGCAACTTGCGCATTTCTGTAAGGCTGTTGGACTCGTTATATCAGCAATACGTCATGGTGGATGAACATGATGATATTGACACACTTGCGGACCACGGCCACAAGCAGGCAGTCAAGTGGACGGAAAAATCAATGGAGGATAGGATCCAGCATCACATCAATGCCAGGAGAGGAAAACTAAGAATGTTAACAGCAAAGTCAAACAAAATGGACCTGTTACTGGAAAACAACTGCAACTTAGAGGACGTCAAGTCAAGGCTGAAAGTTCTCAAAGCAACTTATGAGGAATTCAAGGAATACAACAGTACGGTTCTGCTCTATCTTCATCAGGATGAAACAAAGAAGGTCCAAGAAGAGTGGTTCTATCCCAAGGCAGATAGGGAGCGGGACTTCATTCAAAAGACTAAAATGTGGATTAATGATGCTGCGTTGGAAAAATTAAATTCTCAAGCAATTGATGAGGATGTAACTCATATAAGTATGTCTATGGTGTCCAAATCTATCGGGTCAAAGTCTGGCAGTGGAAGTAGTAGAGTATCCTCTGCACGCTTAAGGGAAGAAGCCATGCGAGCAGCTCTGGAAGCTAAAGCCTGAAACATGCTTCTGCGACTGCATCTGCGTCTTTTCACGCCGCTGTGGCGCAAGACTCGTTTTCATTCATGCTTCCCCAACCGTTGCGCGTCTTACAAAGCAATTCCGCGCCAGAACACTAGGCGGAGTAATGCTTTTTGTCTAAGACGACCTTAGAGACGCCTTCTTTCTTCTTCTTCGATTGTTTATTTACATAGCCACTGCGGCTCCTCGTAGCCTTTTTCTGACGGACAAATCCGCCAGTCAGTGACAGGTTATACAAGCGATCATACTATCGGATATCTTCTGCCAAGTGCTCTTCTATTTAGTCCATATTCGTTCTTCTAAATCTTCCGTGATTTCTGCCGGTATTATGGGGCATGAAATCGGAAATGCAGCTCCAGAAGGGATGTAGAGCAGACCAATCACAGCCTTGCGAGTGAACTTGCGGAGCTTTGCCGTAAATTTTAGAAAATGGGGTCGACACCCGTCAGCACGTAAGGAGGGATACATAAGCACGTAAGGGACCCGGAAGGGCTCTGGCGCTTACGGGCCCGTGAAAACGCAGAAGCATGTTTCAGGCTTAAGGCAGCTGTATTCAAAGAAAAGCAATTCACAGTCAAATACGGATCAGGAGGAACTGAAACTTAAAACTGCTTTGGCAGTGTCACATGCTAAAATCAAAATCTATAAAGGATATAATTCCCCTGTTAAAGGTGAGGCTATGAACGAGTATGTAGATGCTCTAAACCTGTCACACACTCCTTTTAAGAAGAAAACTGCCCAGCCAGAAGCAGGACACCGTCAAACACAGAAGAAGCCCCTCAGATATGAAGCCTCCTGATAGGATGTTTACTGCGTGGTGGAGCTAAATCGAAAGTACACAGAGAATAAGAATCAGCTGCAACATCCCATGGGGTACCTCAGTAGAAAAAGGACTCATGTTGCCTTGCCAGCCTTTGTGTGTAAAATGGAGGCAATACAAAAAAGAGACGAAAAGGTCATATTTGCATGTTAGATGGCAAAGAAGTACTTACCAACCAACTTAACATATGGACACAGAAATATAGAAATAAATAAATGTAAAAATACAGATATAATTACATGTAATATTTTTGTCTGCATTTATTTTTTATTTATAAAATTATATGTTTCTGTCCATCATAATCAACATTTTCATTTCATTTTCTAATTTTATTAAAGGCAGAAAAAAGTTGGTTGCATTTTTATTTGGCTGCTGTCTTCTGCTGGATGCAAAAGGGTTAGAACTTACTATTTTCATAGAATTTAATTTAACATTTGTTTTTTCTGTTGAGGCAGCTGGCAGCCCATATTGAGTTTGGTTCTGCATGAGTTTTCTACCGGTAAATGAAAGAGTTGTTTCTGTCCACAGTTGCAGAAGTTCCTGCTTATTGTGAGAACTCTTGGCTGTCTCTATATATATGTATTTTTAAGGTCTCGACCTAACATGTTAAGTGCCCTGAGATGATGTGAGTTATGATTTTGCACATTACAAATAAAAGTAAATTGAATTGAGAATGTTATTTATTCTCTTCTTTTCTCTTTCCACTCATGTTCTTTTTTTATGGCAAGCCCTTGTATTTTTACTTGCAGAAATGATAATGATATGAAAATTATCATATTCTTATATCCTAGAAATATATAACCTTTTTATTTAAAGGTCCAGTGTATAAGATTTAGGTGAAATGGCTCTATTGGCAGAAATTGAATATTAAAATAATCCTCTCTACGGAGGCCGCCATGTTTTATTTTTACAGTAGCCCAGACTGGACATACTAAACACCTTTTAGATCTGATTTTTTTTTAACTGAACTGTACCAGAAGTTCTCTGTCATGTTTGGAAGGGAAGGGCAGGGCCGGCCCTAGCACATTTGGCGCTCTAGGCAAGCTTCACTCCTGGCGTCCCCCCCGCCCCCCCCCCACACACACGAAAACGTATTATAAAATGATTTCTTTCTTCGTTCATTTCCTTCCTTCATTTTACCCTAATGTTAGATTCATTTTTTTAATGTCAAAGTATTGGTTGAAGATATATGTTATGGGTCGCAAAATTGATACCACAGCAACAAAGTATATCTGTAGAATACAGCATGTAATGCAGCAGCAGTAACGACACGGAGCATTCAGTTCCACATCCAGACTGCATCTTATTCAAATTAAACACAATTTCAAGCACAAGCATTTCTTTGGATGTAACTGCCTTTTAAAGTGCATAAAACATGCATTCAATTATTATGGTGTCTCTTTCCTCCAAACATCTTAATATACATCATCACTCATAAAGAAATGTAAACATTTACAATATAGACCTATTGAACATTAGCTTATAACTGGTCTTTATAAGGCACAATAACAATACATGAATTACAGAGTCTGTGTGTGTCGGAGCTGAACTACACACTGTAAAGTAAACAATATATTATCGCGACCCGCCTGCAAGACGACGTGCAGGTAAAATAAACACCTATACAGGCGAATTTAGCCCCGCCCACCTAGTGCGCAAGTGTCTCTCCTCACTGCCCAGTGGAGTTTCTAAGTTTTACCAGTCAACACGTCTCAATGACACCCGTGGTGATCAAGCGAGGCTTTAGGCGCTAACGTAGGTGACTCTCACCTACTACTACCCTGTAGAATACAGGATGAAAGCAGCAGCAGGAACGACACGGAGCATTCAGTTCCTCATCCAGACTGCATCTGACAGTATGGGGTGAAACTGCTCCCGTGCCAAACGTTCCACCTGAGTGCTGCTGTCATTTACTGATTTCTCTAATGAAACTACTTCAATTACTGTCAGAGTAATTAAATACAATATTTTAGGCCATACCACATAGAGAAGGGGGCGCAAAAAACTCTGCCTAGCAAAAAAAAAAAAATATTTTATTTTATTTATTTTTTGCTCTGCGCAGTTTTTGGCGCCCCCCTCTGAGTGGCGCCCTAGGCAACCGCCTATGTCGCCTGTAGGAAAGACCGGCCCTGGGGAAGGGTGAGGTGAATTCAGCTGCAACTTGAAACTTCACCACTAGATGTCACCAAATTCTAGACACTGAGTAGTGTCTAGAAAAGTAGTTTAATCTAGTTGGCTTTTAATCAAATATTGTTTGGTCTCTCTACAGCTGCAGTCTGCCTCTGACCACTTCATAGCAGCAAAGCACACCAGACCTTTCAAGAGGTATGTAGATGACATCAACTTCCGGCTGGGCCACTATTATTTCTTCACTTGCTGTCATGTTTCGGTAGGTGTTCACTCTGCTCTGTTTTATATATATGTACGTAAGTATTTCAAACATGATTTGGTAACTTAAGAAATAGTTCACCCAAAAAATGTAAATTCACTAATCTATTCACCACTATGCAGATGGAGAGGTGGAGTGTTTGAGTCCAATGAACACTTTTGGAGTTTCAGGGGTAAACAGTGTGAAAATATAACTAACACTAGGGCCCTCGCAGCTGGTTATGTTGGGGTCAGCTGCCACGGTGGGACAACGAGCTGACATGAATTGGGCGAAACGACTTAGTGTTGTGTGCATTTTGTGCACTGTGGGTATGGGGTGCCGTTGTAAAGCAGCTCACGCTGAAAATAACAGCAACATTTTGTCACATTTAGCATCAAACCATGTTTAAAAAACTGGTGTGAATTTTTGAGAGTCACACCAGTTTTTAGCACATTTATCAACTTAGAGATATTTTAAATGTTACACTTAAATGTTAAATCTAAATGCTAAATCTAAATCTAAATGCTAAATCTAAATCTAAATCTAAATCTAAATGCTAAATCTAAATGTTAAATTTAAATCTTAATGTTAAATCTAAATGTTTCGGGTGAAACTAAATATTTAACTAATATGCAAATTCGAATGCCGGTAACAGGAAGTAACAAAATAAAAGCTAAAGGAGTGTGTTTATAGTGGCAAATAACAAATAAATCTTATCCGGGGAAATGGAATCTTGGACATAGATTATCGTGATATTAATTACATAAAATAACAAACACGTTTGGAGAAAGATATTTGAAGAGTACTTTGAGTTTTTAGTGTCACTTTTATGAAGGACTTATGACCTGTAGCCACTATAGCCAGCCACAAGGGAGCGCACTTTGACTGATCTTTCAGGTTTTTCTCACTGCAATGACTTTATCATTTATTTATTAAAAAATTTTTATCTGTTCTGATTCTGCTCATCCCAAAATTCAGATATGGGTAAAATAGAAATGTTAAGTACTTTGTTTCCAATTACTGATATATATATTTTTTCACCTCTTTTGTCCATAAAATCATGTAATTTAGTTCATACAGTGTCACCTTCCACAAGTGAAAGTGAGCTCGTTAGTCAAGGGAATGAAAATGACAGACTGCAAGAAAGTCCACCGCGTCCAGTGTTAATTTTGGCAGCTATTTTTGATTTAGTCTTAGTCTTAGTCTTTAGACGAAAATGCATATTAGTTTTAGTCACATTTAGTAATTTTTATCCTTCTTAGTTTTAGTCTAGTTTTAGTCGACGAAAACTAATTCCATTTTAGTCTAGTTTTAGTCACATTTAATAGCCACATTAAACCCCTTTTCTATAAAAACATATAGCTGCAGCCTAATAGCTTAAAAATATATATTTAATTTTAAATGTGAAAACAAAATGGGAGAGCAGGTCAGACTGGAGGTGTCAGGCGTGTTGGTTTATCCTAAATAAGAGAAGAGCCGGACTGGTCCAATTTAAATATTTATTGAGATGCAATGAAAGTTGAACAACATAGCTATGGACAATTATCACAGCCTAGGCTAATTATGTTAGCAATAGGTAGTTAATAATGGCCCAGAACAAAAGGGGTTTGATATAGTTATAACAGTAGATTTAATATGATTGGTTATGAAAGATTGAAGGGGAGTCACCGCAAATCAATTTGGTTCTCCCTTATTGGTCCACAGCTGTAGTCCCCCGCCTCTTGTCAAGGAATCCAGGAAGTGACAAGAAGGCGCTCTCCATGACGCTACTACTACTCTGATAGTTGCTAAGCAAAATATTTTCTTCATGAAAGGCCTTGACCCAGCTGGTGCAATGTAGGCCATTGGCGAAAGGGATATGATGTTCCTGCTATATTCAAACAATGTCCACTTGGTGTAAACATTAGGATCCTCGAAACCAAAACAACGAAACAAAACCATGTCAACAAAGTCACTCTGTCCGACCTCCAGAACTTTATCAGACAGCTGCTTGAAATATATGTGAATGAGTCTAAGGGAATAATGGTTTAATACCAAAAGTTAGAATTCAGAACAATTATAAGATTCATTATTAACAATATGCAGCAAGGGTTATTTATAAATCATTTGTATAAAGGCCTTATATATGGCCCAACTGCTCATGCTTCCCACCCCCCCTTTAGTTGCAAATAGTTTCAGTCAGACCCAAATACCATCTAGAATTTAAATTCCTAACAGAGGCGGACACAGAAACTGCAGCTTGGTACAAACCAACTTCAGCTTCTGCTTTGATCAAGAAGCTGCTGCGCTGATCTCGGATCAGCTGAGACCAGAGAAGCTCTGTGTTTTCACTGTATCCATAGTTAAGAAGCAGTCAGTCACTGAGAGGCTGCTCCACGTGAACGAACTCTGCTATGTGTCTCTCTGAGCGAGTGCGCGGGGCGGGGGGCGGAGCTACGGACCGGAGCGCTATCTGGGAGGACACACACACACACACACACACACAGACACAAACACTCACTCGCCCGCTCCTGATACTTTGTGATGGCCTGATACGATGATGTTTTAAAAATTATTGTGACTTAGTCAACCACCAAAATTTTCGTCTCGTCTCGTCTTGTCAACGAAAGTTAAAATAGATTTAGTCATAGTTTTTATTTTCAAGAATCGTTTTCGTTACGTCTTCGTCTCGTCTTCGTCATGGAAAAAGGGTCGTTAACGATTATATTTCGTCATAGTTTTCGTCAACGAAATTAACACTGACCGCGTCAAAGAAGAAGTAGGTTAAAACACTTGTCAAATCTGTACTTGGTTCCCGGGCACTGTGCTATGATTGCCCTCTGCTCCTCTGCTCACAACATCCCTGAGTACAAGACAGAATCAGAATTTTTTTTATTGCCATGTATATTTGCACATACAGGAAATTGCCTTGGTGTGGTTGGTGCACTTTACAAACAACAAATTAAAAACAACAATAGCGAACAATATAACAATATAAAAAAACAGCAATATATACAGTTAAAGAGTTACGTGCGGTTTTAAGGTGCAGAGATTGGTAATAGTGCCAGTAATATAGGGGGGGGTCAGCAGAGTCAGTGTGATGCAGGGGGCTTGTTTGTGAGCCCCACTGCCATGGGGAAAAAACTGTTCAGGTGACGCAAGGTTTTAGTCCTGAAGGCCCCGAACCTTTTTCCGGACGGAAGTCTCTGGAACAGGTGGTGAGCGGGATGGGAAGGATCAGCAATGATCTTGCCTGCTCTCTTACTGGTCCTGGAGTGGAACAGATCTATGAGAGCCGGCAGGTCACAGCCAATGACCTTCTCAGCTGACTGGATGATCCGCTGCAGTCTGCCCTTGTCCTTGGCAGTGGAGTCAGCGAACCAGACGGTGATGGATGAGGTGAGGATGGACTCAATGATGGCTGTGAAGAAGTCAACCATCACTTTCCGCGGCATGCTGAATTTCCTCAGTTGCCGCAGGAAGAACTTCCTCTGCTGGGCCTTCTGGATGATGGAGGTGATGTTCTCCGCCCATCTCAGGTCCTGTGCAATGATCGTCCCCAGGAATCTGAAAGACACAACTGTTTTAACTGGGGAGTTGCACATGGTGAGAGGGACGGTTTGAGCTGGGCTCCTCCTGAAATCTGCTACCATCTCTACAGTTTTTAAAGCATTCAGCTCCAGGTGGTTCTGGCTGCACCATGAAGCCAGGCTGTTAACTTCCTCTCTGTAGACGGCCTCATCCCCATTGGAGATTAATCCAATCAGGGTTGTGTCGTCAGCAAACTTCAGGAGTTTTACAGAGGGATGGCTGGAGGTGCAGTTGTTGGTGTAGAGGGAGAACAGTGCCTTAGTGTTGAAGGGGAGACAGCGTCTGGTCCAGCTGCCTTACTGGGGGTTCAGTCTCTTCAGGAGCTTATTTACATCTTTCTCCTGAATTGAGAGAGGTGTGATGGGGTGTGATGGGGGGGGGGTGGATGTGTGATGGGGGGGATGGGGCAGTCTGGGGCCATTTTGTGGGGGGGGGGGGGGGGGGGGCTATTGTTTTTGTCCAGGCTTGGGAGAAGAGGTGGATGTGTGATGGGGGGGATGGGGCAGTCTGGGGCCATTTTGTGTGGGGGGGGGGGGGCTATTGTTTTTGTCCAGGCTTGGGAGAAGAGGTGTGATAAATGCGGGGGGGGGGGGTTTGAGAGTGTCTATCGAATCTACAGTAGAAGTCATTCAGTTCGTTTGCAAGTCTCAGGTCTTCCACAGAGTGGGGGGATTTGATTTTGCAACCGGTGATCACACGAAGGCCTTTCCAGACAGACAAGGAGTCGTTGGCTGCAAACTGTTGTTCCAGCTTCTTTGAATACTGTCGTTTGGCCTACTTAATCTCCTTGCCAAACGAGTATTTAATCAGTCTGAACCTATCCATGTCCCCACTCTTGAAGGCCACCTCTTTCTCCAAATGAAGCTGTTTGAGCTTTGCTGTGAACAAGGGCTTGTCGTTGTTATAACACACCCTGGTGCGTGTCGGAATACAACTGTCTTCATAGAAGCTGATGTAGGACGTCACAGCATCTGTATATTCGTCCAGGCTGTTAGAAGCAGTTCAGTGTTATCAATGCAGTCACGCAGCTCCTCCACAGCTTCTCTGTTGCTCCAGTTCTTGGATCTCAGCACAGCAGGTTTAGAAAGTTTAAGTTTCTGTCTGTTAGCCGGGATCAGGTGAATGAGAGCGTGGTGGGATAGACCCAGGGCAGCGCGGGAAACTGCATGATAAGCCTTGCTGATGGTGCTGTATCAGTGGTCCAGGGTGTTATCCCCCCTGGTCGGGCATTTTATTAACTGTTTGTATTTCGGGAGCTCCTTAGATAAGTTCCCCTTATTAAAGTCCCCAAGAACAATAACGGGGGAGTACGTGTTCTCTCTCCTTCTCTCCACTCCCAGTATCTGCTCAGTGAGTTGTCATTGAGCCTCGCGCACGTCAGCTTGCAGGGGGGGTGTAAACTCCGGCCAGGATGAAAGAGGTGAATTCACGGGGAGAGTAGAACGGTCTGCAGGTGATGAAAAAAGTTTCCAGGTCCGGAGAACAGGACTGTAAAATTACTTTCACGTCGCTGCACCAGCCATGGTTTATATAAAAACAAATCCCTCTGCCCTTTGCCTTGCGTGAGAGGATCGGGTCGCGGTCTGCGCGTAACAGGTGAAAGCCGGTCAGCTGTGCAGCGGAGTCCGGTGTGGCTTCGGTCAGCCACGATTCCGTAAAACACAAGACAGAAGAAAGGGAAAAGTCTCTATTTGTCCGGATGAGAAGGCGCAGTTCATCCATCTTATTACACATGGAGCGAACATTGGAGAGGAGAATGCTCGGGAGAGGTGAGCGTAATCCTCTGTCCCTGAAGCGCACCAGAGCCCCGCAGCGCTTACCTCTCCGTCTCCGCTTCAAGGCCGAATTATACTCGTGTTGCACGGACGCACGCATGCACGCAATGCATGCGTGAGGGCACGCGTGAGGGCACGCCAGAGGGCACGCAAGACGCCCCTTTCGTGCCCTCTGGCGGCTTGCGTGCGTCTGTCGACGACAAAACGACGCGAGCCTCACGCAGCCCGCAAGGCTTGTGATTGGTCGGCTTACTACATCCCGTCCGGAGTCTAGTTTCCGGTTTCATGCCCCACAATACGCGGAAATCACAGAAGATTTAGAAGAACGAATATGGACCAAATAGATGAGTACTTGGCAGAATAGATCAGAAAGTATGACCACTTGTATAACCCGTCACTGACTGGCCGATTTGTCCGCCAGAAATAGGCTATGAGGAGCCGGAGTGGCGATGTAAATAAACATTCGACGAAGAAGAAGACGTCTCTTCTTTGTGTGTTTTGTTTTCGAAAAAAAAAGTTACTCCGTCTAGTGTTCTGGCGGTGAATTGCGTTGCAACACGTGCAACACGTTTAGGAAGCATAAACCAAAACGGATCCGTCGATGCAGCTGCGTGGCCTTCCGCGGTTGCAGTCGCAGGACTATAATTAGGCCTTCAGTCTCGCTGCGTGTCCGAGGAACACTGCACCTTTAATCAGTAAATCCACAAAATCCACGAAAGAGGCGAGAAAGTTGGGACATAAATCGGATGGTGTTGTGTCCCTGATGTTAAGAAGCTCGTCCATCGTGAAAGTAATCCGAGTTTGGTCGCAATTAACAGAATGAAATACTAAAAACAAAGACAGAAGTGCGCACCAACACACCGTGGTAGCCGGTTGCAGCGCCATCTTTCTTCACAGTCGTGTAGTGTGAACAGTACAGTGATCTTAAGACTTTGAAAGTTATGTAGTGTGACCAAAGCTTAACGTTAAATGCCAACCTGACCGAATTTAAGCACAAGTTTGTTTTTTGTTCTTGTTTTGTCAGCCTCAATTGGATCACTGTAAGCAACCTGTAAACAGTTTTTGGATTAGATGTCTTGATTCATCTACCTACAAGTCATTATAAGAGGTGTAGACTGAGCTTAGTAGCACAATTCAGTCATTTGTCCTGAAAGGGAGAAGCCACTCTCTAACCTGGCTCCTCTCATTCAGTTTTGCTTCACTTCCTAAATCCTTAAAGGCTGCCTTTTAAAGGAAACACACTTAAAAAGATGGAATAAGGGTTAAGTTGCACTTAGATAAAATGAGATTAACATCATTACAAAAATATTTCCCTTTGACCTCCTCTCTTTATGCAGTGCGAAGTACAGTGCCTTCACCACCGAGGGACAGTGAGGCCAGATGTCAGGAGACAGAGAGTAGCACTCAAGAGTGAAAATCAGGGCCAGGCAGGGGACCCGAGACAATTGTTTCCTTATAATGTGGCAGAATTTGTGTAAGATTTTGTTTTGGCTTCATAGAAATACAGTGTAGATGTTGGTCTATTTACATTATGACCCTCTGATATAAGTCTCTCTCGCTCTCTCGCTCTCTATGGGCTTTCTGCTGAAATTTTTGTTGTCCCTGTTTATCTTTGTTTGCTCAGCCCTGTTTATCTGGAGAAGGATGAGACTCTTGAAGAGGCAACTCTGACCGCTTCAGCTTTTGCGCTCCTGTATGACCATAAGGAACGTAGGGGCGAGCTGTTCGGATATCAGCTCCCATCGATATACTCCCAAAACAAAACAATAATGACTTGTCAGTGTGGCTTTTTTAGTCAATTTGTTATAGTGGAGATGTTAAAGAGTCAATGATTTGGATTTTAGCCTTGTGGGGGTCCTTTTGTGGAATAGATACTTGCCTATGGGCCCGATGGTAAGCTTGCACTTTAACGAGCCAGGGGTAGGACGTAGTTGGTCAGGAAGGAAGAGGTGAAATTGTCATCGGATGGGATTGGTTGTGGAGACATGGAGCCCAGCTCCCATAGATGAAGGGAACCATAAACAAAAAATAGATTAATATGCTGAGGTGCGTAGCTGAGTATAAAGAAGATTATTCAAGCTTATATTTGGAACTAATCAAAACAAGACATGCAGACGGACCCTTCTTTTGTGGTCAACGTATTACTTTTAGTTTTTAAGGAGTAGTCGGCCAAATCAGTGGATACTACAAAATAAAAGATTCAGAAAGTAGCAGAAGAGTGTCACAGATCTTTGGGATTCCATGAAATATTAACTGATCAACAAGCTGAATTTCGATAAGCAGCAGATTTGACTAAGTGTATTTGTGTTCAAACCATTTACCAAAAGTCATCCGACTGCTTCTTTAGATGATAATTCAGAAGCTTTGCAACAAACAGCCCTGCGGTAAAAAACAAGTATCTAATACAAAAGGACAAGTGTGAGAGACCAGATTCAACCCAACGTTTCACATAGACAGCTGAAACAGAGCAAAAACAAAAGTTATCCTGCCTAATTTTTCTTTCATGATAAAATTGTTAAAAAAAGTAGAGCTTAACAACATCTTTCGAATTACGGGTATTAGATGTTAAAGGGGACATATTATGAAAATTCCACTTTTGTAGTGCTTCTACACATTAGTTTGGGTATCTGGCATGTCTACCGTCCCAAAAACTCTGGAAAAAAATCACTCCCGCGATTTGTTGTGGTTCCTCTATTTGAGAAACTATGTGCTAAAGTGCGTCCAATGGAATTTCCCCCGAAATAGACGTCATAGTCGAAAAATGCCCATTTAGTACATTCCCCCATAGCTCTATTCACTCCCCCACTACCACTCGACCCACCCCTAGATGGACCCTCCCACTTTATAGAAGCTCGGTCCACCGGTGTCCGCCATTTCATTCTTGCAAGCCTTGGTCTTTAAATGGTCTTCACCATTTAAAGACCATTTATTTATCGTCTTCACGATAAATAGAATAATATAATTATAAAAAGAAAATAATAAATACAAAAAAGTGCAAAATGTCCAACTTTTTCCCCAATTTGTATTACAGATTACATGGATAACCTGTTGGACCTCATCTTTCACAAGGTTTTTCAGGACCCGGCCCCATATGTGAATGAGGTGCTGAAGATCTCAAAACCTGAGGATCTCTCTGCCTAGTATGAGAAACCTGACAAGCAGGAAGTTATAGCCAACTATGTGTCGAGTTTCAATCAAGGGCAGGTCTGAACCCTGTATAACTTCCCTGAGCATCAGGGAACACTCTGCGTATCTGGAGCACCGAGCAGGAGGGCAGGACCACCCTGATTCTCCGGCCCAGAGGGCCTCAACACCAGCTCACAAAGCTTCTGTACGCCAAATACCTGTAACGGCTGAGCAAAGTTCACATTGTATTTAGAGAATAAAAGGTGACACAAATATAAAGTGTTCCTTTGTTTACAGTATAGCTACTGATGGCACAAATTGTATTTTTGTAATGAATATATTTATTATACTTGGTATTTTTTGTATTTATTACCTCTGTCCCAGCCAGTACATTTAATAACTATGATTAAAAAGCTCTGTGGCAATCTTTCTAGCAATCTTTCTGACAATAAAAGTTTATAGAAACAGTTATGCTTTTAATGTTTGATATGTAACATGTCAACAATTGACACGTGTAAGATGAGCAGTTAGCAAAGTAATACAGAGGGAAGAGTAATTTATGTATTTTATTCCTCAGTCATAATTTTATTTTAGAAATGACTGATATCTCATGCATAAAAAAAAAAAACTTACTGCTCTATTCCTTTTAGACATAAAGGCCCATAATCTGCCCTATAGATGTTGAATGCATTCTGTAGTGAGAACACATTCAAACAGGCTAATTAATGGAGGTAAAAACGTTATGTCCTACACCTCCATGAGAGGGGGGAGGGGTGAGAAGGGGGAGAGATGAGAGGGGTGAAAGGGGGTGGGGTAAGATGGGGGCGGGGTGAGAGGGGGGCGGGGCCCTCAAAACGGGTCGATCTGAGGAGGGCTGTTTTAGACAGCTTAAAAAGGTGCTGTTTTAAATTATCCTTGTGGTATTTTTACCAAAAAATGTTACAGACATTTCATTTAAACCCCAAGGAACCATATCAACTGTGGTGAAATGGGCATAATATGTCCCCTTTAAGGTAATTGGTGAAACAAGAAACATAAAAATCTGTCTTCCCTGTATTTAAAAGTTAAAATGTTCCAAAAACATTTAAAAATAATATTGATATTGTCATCAATATATTGTATTAGGGTGAATCAAACCACTGTTTTAAATGCCAACTGAAAATAGACACAAAATGTCTTGATTATTGAATTTTAAATGGATGATTTGAATGTGGAATAAAAGCAACTGCAGGTGAAACCCCAAAAATATCTAATTCTAGGCAGCACAGAATTAAGTTTAAATTTAAGTTAGAATTTCTCATCCTGATGTGATTGATTTGGCTCATATAGAAAGCACATGAATGAATTCAGCTCTAAGAAATAAATCAGTAGAACAGCATTTCAACAAGACAAACAATAATCTCTCCTTTAATACAATAATCCTTTTCTTTCAGTTAATATGAAACCTTTGTTAGATTATGCTCACAGACATAATTGATTATTGTTTCAACATTCATTTTTGTGAAATAAAATAAAAATAAAAGGTGTGGAATATTGATTTATACTCCAAAGAGAACAGATAGATTTCCCCTTCACACCAGACCTGAGCAGAGCAAAGCAGACCAGCTCTATCTAGGTTCACTGGGCTCATTGCATCAGAGCATTAAGTTATCCATAACATAAAGCAAAAACATTGTCATCATCTTCATTGTCACAAAGCCACAGTTGATGATTAAACTTTTGCAAAGGTGTAAATCGCTCAAAAGAAAAACCGAGAAAGAAAAACAAACAATGCACATTAGTGTAAATGGTGCACAACTTTTGGCAAGGCCATGTAAAAGACTCCCATTTGGCCTGTGACGAGGGAGGCATACGGAAGCTCAATCGCAGTCACTCAAGCATGACGTTTCTGACACCTTTTCCTCTTATTCGCCCAGACCGGGGTTGCTGCTAGGGCTGTGGAAGAGGCCGGATGCTCGGGTCGAGCGTCTATGTGGACTATAGCTCTCGGTGCGGCAGCGGCTTTTACGGCTTTCACTACCGTGGCGGATGCTTCCGTGCGGGGGATACGCTCCCTTCGTTCGATGAACGGAGAAACGAGAGCCTTTCCCAGCTGCTCTAGGAACACCCTCCGCTTGTTCAGCTTGCCCAGCATCCAGTCTGGGTTGACCTCTCCATATAACGAAGGCATTGTAGGAGGAGACGTTGATAATGTTGTGAAATTATCTAGTTTAATGTGAAAGGGATTTTAAGCCGAGCAAAGAGAAATTAAATACTATCAAAAATGAAAAGGGAAAAGGCACATATTGTTGAAGACAATGGGGTTTTCAAGGGTATATTATTCATCCTATAAATCAGGCCGTAGGAGAGGGGTTGCAATTTTAAAATCCCAAAAAGTATAATTTGAACATCAGTTAAAGGTAACAGACAAAGAGGGGAGATATGTTATAGTCTCTGGACAAATACATGGCATTTCATTGACATTATGTAACATTTATCCCCCCCCCCCCCCCCCGGAAGTGATTTTGTTTTCTTCAGAAATATATTTGATTTAATGAATTGTCATAGGTGGTGGAGATTGGAACATCCGTCTTAACCCAAGACTAGATTCATCAAAAAACGTAACGACTACTCCATTGCATAGAAGAGTTAACGCTCTAATGGGAGATGGGCATACTAGATCTTTGGAGAGACTTTTAGCCATCTGGCCGCGATTACACTTTCTACTCATGGCCCCATGATAAGTAATCAAGGAATGTGTTGAAGAAAAAATAACAGACTCAGAAATGAAATGAAAATAAAAATAACTGTACGGGATAAATAAGAATGGTTGTGATTGTCAAAAAAAAAATCTATAAACTGTGAGTATAGCTGTGATATTGGAAGTATAAATGTATCTGATCATGCACCTCTGTCCTGCACTGTACTTATAAGCCACAAAGTTGAAAAACATTGTAGAGGTTAAATACAAGTACTCTAATTAACCCACAAATTTAAAGCCAAATTAGATCTTGAAGAAAATTATAACAGGGAGGCTGATTCAGCTATAGTATGGGATGCCTTAAAAGCATTCATCAGGGGGGGAGAATTATATCTTAATGTGCCCATGAAAAGAAACAAAAACAATTATGACTATTAAAACTTAATAAAGATTTAAAAGATCTTCAGACACAGCATAAGAGACAACAAAAAACGAATGTGCTGATAAAAATTTAGAAAGTAAGAAATGAAATACATATATTACAATCACAGGAAATTGAACAGGAATATTATTATTACTTATTATGAGTCAGGCACAAAATCAGCAAAACTTCTGGCGAGAAAACTGCAAAAACAACAAGCAGACAGAACTATATACAAAATAAGGGACCCGGTTTCTAAATCTATACACTATAAACAAGATGAAATACAAAGTGTTTAAAAAGTACTATCAATCTTTGTATCATAACCACATCTAGAGAGCGAGCTACAAATTGGCAAATTCCTCAATTCAGTCAATCTGCTGCTTCTATCAGAAGAACAAAATCAGATCTTGACAGCAGCCAAGACGCCAAAATGCCTCCATCTTGGAGCGAGATAGTGATCTCCGTTATCCATAAAGAAGGGAAGGACAAACTGGAATGTGGATCTTATAGACCAATCTCGGTGTTGAACGTTGACTACAAATTATTCACAACCATACTTGACAAAAGACTGGAAAACATCCTTCCTCAACTTGTAAATAATGACCAAACTGGATTTATCTCACAAAGACAAACCCCTGATAACATCAAGCGATCGTTGCACATATTAAATCATATCCAACAGAACAATCTTGAAGCCTACCTAATCAGTTTGGATGCTGAAAAGGCCTTTGACTCAGTTAGCTGGCCATTCGTATATAAAGTCCTTGAAAGATTTGGCATGCATAACAGTTTTATCAAGGGCTTTCGTACGCTATATGCTAAACCATCTGCCTGGATTAAAATAAAGGGGTATCTCTCAGATACCATTATATTAGAGAGCGAATCAAGACAGGGGTGCCCAATTTCCCCATTACTTTTCAAACTTTAGATAGAACCTCTCGCACAGTGGTTAAGACAGATGGAAAGTATTAAAGGCAACTGCATAAATGGAGAAGGCCAAAAGGTGCCATTGTATGCCGATGATATCCTGATCGTTCTAAGTAGAAGTAGCATAGAATTGACTCTGTAAAAATGAACACTCTCCCACAATATCTATACCTATTTCAAGCACTTCCAGCAGAAATTCTCTCAATACAATTTTCCGAACTGAATAAAATGATTGGTGGTTAAGAAGGATGAGGGTTAAGGACAGAGGATGTCACACCATGTTAAAGCCCTATGAGATAAATTGTTATTTGTGAATATGGGCTATACAAATACAATTTGAATGATTTCAAGATTTATCTGGCAAGGAAAAAAAACAGGGTTAAAATTAAAACTCTACAAATCCCGAAGGAGCAAGGAGGAATGGGTCTATCAAATTGTAAGGATTATTTCTACACTGCCCAGAGTAAAAACCCCTGATTAACATATGTTGTGCAATAGTAGTAGTAGATTTGACGTTGGCTAATTATTAATAATCATGAAATATGTTAAAATTATTCATTAAAAATAATAAAAAATTATAAAGCTATTAATTAAGAATTAATTAGAAATGATACGTTATCAATTAAGAATAGTTAAATAATTAACAACAATAAAAATATCAATTAAGAATAATACAATCTATAATTATTACTTATCGTTGCGGGGCACAACCCTGTTTACAGGGTGCAACAAGTCAATCTTTAAATATAAGTCTCAAGTGATATAAGTTATATTAATAATCTCAATATTTAATATTAACGATTATATAATAAACAATCTAAGGTTTTAAGTTCGAGCACAGGCTATAGTAATCCAGCTGTATTCATATACATATGAACAAATAAACACATAATACAAATACTTTAATTACAAAAGGATTTATTAAAAGGGGAAATAAAGTTAACGTTATTCAATGATTCTTCATTTAACAAACTCCAATATTTCAAAGATGAGAACAGCGGTAGCAGCATTTATCACAATTTAGAAACACATGTAATACTGAGGGTATCTATGTGTGTGTGTGTGTGGTCGTGTGTGTCTGCCTGTCTGTGTCTGTGTGTGTGTGTGGGTGTGTGTAAGAAAGAGAAGGGGGAGTGGCACTGGCGTAATGACGTGGTCACGTGGTGATGTCGTCTGGCCGATTTCAAGATGATGTTACGTTCACGTAATTTCAAAATGGAGGTTTATGACGTCGGCGACGCCATGAGGTCGAAGACAAGATGGCGGTCAGTCACATATGTTACACAAAGGAGTTTCAGACAAAAAGATTCTTATCCCGTGGTTTTGGCTAGAACCATGCGTTTTGAACAAGGGAACTTTAGAACAAACTCTGATCTCTCACAGATTTGACCACGCTAGTTTAAGTATCAGAGGGTCTGTGTATGTATAAATCAAATGTGTATGAACGTGTGTGGGTAGGTTTAGGAGAAGAGAGAGAGGTAGAGAGAAAGAAAAGCTCTAAATACATCGTCAGGGACAAACTTCCGGCAGAGCAGCAGTCCAGCTACGTGAGATTTATTTTTTAACAGATGTAAATCTCCGCACAATATCTCTGACGGTAACACGTTAAACAAGTTAACTTTTCAAAACACAGTAGACAAAGGAACCGGATGTGACGTCTCGGTTCGCCGCGTTAATCACGTCTGAAAACAGATTTGGCGATCTTCAAACAAACATACACTCTAAATGACACACTAAGTATTTTAACTAGTTCTCTGCCAAGACAATAGATTCAGATTCAAGATTCAAGATTTCTATTGTCAAATGCACAACAATAACATTAAGCAGTTGATGGCAGTGAAATGCTTGAGTGTCAGGCTCTCTTCTAACAATGCTCAAGTAATTACAACCTATACAATAAAATAAGAGAAATAGTGTAAAGTAGAATAAAAGTCGAATATCAAAATTTAAAAAAGAAAATAATGTATATATATCAAAATATATATAAACAACTGAGGAGAAAATAAAACAAAAGTGCAAATATGCAGATATGTCCCGGAGAGGAGTTTAAAAGTCTTATGGCCTGGGGGATGAAACTGTCTCTGAGCCTGGTGGTGCGGGCCCGGATGCTGCGGTACCGTATGCCAGATGGCAGCAGGCAAAAATGTTTATGGCTGGGGTGAAAGGGGTCTTTAATAATCCAGCTGCTCTTCTTCCTGCACCGCTGGGTGTAGAGGTCCTCTATGGATGGTAGCGCTGTCCTGGTGATGTGTTTGGCAGACTTCACCACCCTCTGTAAAGCCTTATGGTTCAGGGCGGTGCAGCTGCCATACCAGGCGGTGATGCAGCCAGTCAGGATGCTCTCTATGGTGCATCTGTAGAAGTTGCAGAGTATCCTGGAGTCCATGTGGAGCTTCCACAGCCTGCGGAGGAATAAGAGCCGCTGTCTGGCCGTCTTCCTGATGGAGTCTGAGTGATGGGTCCAGGTCAGGTCATCAGTGATGTGGACCCCGAGGAACTTAAAGCTGCTGACTCGCTCCACCGTCAGCTCCTACTGGGCGGTAGTCGTTCAGGCAGCGGATTTTTGTTGTTTTGGGAACAGGGACAATGATTGTCTTCTTGAAGCATGCGGGGACTACAGACTGGAGCAGTGACAGGTTGAAGATATCTGTGAACACATATGCCAGCTGATCTGCACACACCTTGAGAGCTCAGCCGGGGATCCCATCAGATCCAGGTGCCTTGGAACACGCACCACTCCGTTGTGCTGAAGCAGTCCTGAAGAGCTGAGTCTGATTGATTGGTCCACTGCTGAATGGTCCGAGTCAACGGTCTGTCACGCTTGAGTTTCTGCCTATAGGAAGGCAGCAGCAGGATGGAAACCTGATCTGATTTGCCGAATGGGGGGCGGGGGAGGGCCTTATACGCACCCCGGAAGGGAGTGTAAACATGATCCAGCGTGTTCGCTCCGCGCGTCGGGCAGCTGATGTGCTGGAAGTATCTCGGCAGGACTTTCCTCATCTTGGAGTTGTTAAAATCCCCGGCCACGATAAACGCAGCCTCGGGCCGCAATGTCTCTGTCCTGTCGATCACTGCATGCAGCTCGTCCAGTGCCTGGTTAGTGTCGGCACTGGGCGGGATGTCCACCGCTGTTAGAATGACCGATGTAAACTCCCTCGGGATGTAATAAGGTCGCCATCTGATCATGAGGTGCTCCAGGTCCGGAGTACAGCCTGAAGAAATAATTCTCACATCAGAGCACCATATATTATTCACCATGAAGCAGACACCCCCTTAGCCTCCTACTTGCTGTTGAACCTCAGGATATGTGCGCGATTGGCGGATTCCCAGGAAACAAGTGAATGATGTCTTGGTCACTCGAGCACGGTGGCGCTGGTTCCTCTGTTACAGCGGGCATCGGCTGGACCGGAATAAGAGCTAATTCTTCTTGTGCTCGCGGAACGGAATTAAAGGTTGTTTGTAGAGATGAGCCGGATACTCGGCTGAAACGAGTATCCGGTACGGATAAAGCACTTTTGCCGAGCACGAGTATTATACGAGTAATACGAGTCATTATCTGTGCTCGGACTGAATGAAAATCCTCACACAGCGTCACAGTGCTCCTCCCCTTCACACACCGCTCTGCTCACTCACTCACAGAACAGCTCTCTGTCTCTTTCAGTCACTCAGGTTCGCGGGTCTTTTCGGTTAACGTTTAGGGTTTCTTCAGCTTGAAGTTTGTTTTTATTTCAGTTTGTACTTACTTATTAACCAGTAGAGTTCTGTTAAACGTTAGATTAGATTAGATTTCTTTATTTATCCACACAATGGGGAAATTCACTTGTTACAGCAGTAATAGAAAAAACAGAATTAAAGTAACAGTGTCGAAGCACTGTAAAAAAAAAAAGTACACTTCTAAAACTACACATAATAGGAGTATGAAAACAAACAACCTGCAAAAACAGACACTGTACAAAAAGCAGGTGCTGGGGATAAAGTGGAATGATGTTAAGTGTTATTGTAATGAAAATAGAAAAATATGAAACAGTAGTGACCATGATACAGAAAATAATTAAAAATAATTAGAAAGTAAGTGACCATAATATAAATAATACTACAAGATAGCATACTGGAAATATGAATATTGCAATGTAACCATTTTAAGTGACCATGATATAAATATAGATGTTAAGTGTTGAATATTATGATGTGAGAGGTTTAGTGGAGAAAAAGATAAATAGACAGGGACTTCAACATTATCAGGTGGTGCTGGTGTTGTAGAGCCTCACTGCAGCCGGGATGAAGGACCTGCGGAACCTCTCCTTCTTACACCATGGGTGTAACAGTCTGCTGCTGAAGGAGCTGCTCTGGGACCCCACAATGTCATGCAGGGGGTGAGAGGTGTTGCCCATGATGGACGCCAGCTTGGCTAACATCCTTCTATCCCCCACTTCCTCAATGGAGTCCAGAGGACAGCACAGGACAGAGCTCGCTCTTCTTATCAGTCTGTTGAGCCTGTTCCTGTCTCTGTCCGTGCTACCCCCCCTCCAGCAGACCACAGCGTAGAAGATGGCTGAGGCCACCACAGAGTCATAAAAAGTCCTGAGGAGAGCCCTGCACACTCCGAAAGACCTCAGCCTCCTCAGCAGATGAAGGCGGCTCTGGCCCTTCTTATAGAGGGCATGTGTGTTGTCCGACCAGTCCAGTTTGTTGTTGAGGTGAACACCCAGGAATTTGTAGTTCTTCACCACCTCTATGTCCAATCCCTGGATGTTCACTGGTGTTAAGTTTGATGCTTTTTTCCGGAAGTTCACGATCATCTCCTTCGTCTTGCTGGTGTTCAGCTGAAGCTGGTTCAGCTCACTCCAGCTGACGAAGTCTGTGATGACCGCCCTGTACTCCAGGTCATTTCCCTCAGGAACACATCCAACGATGGCTGTGTCATCAGAGAACTTCTGGATGTGGCAGTGTGTGGTGTTGTGGGTGAAGTCGGAGGTGTAGAGGGTGAAGAGGAAAGGGGAGAGCACCGTACCCTGAGGGGCACCTGTGCTGCAGAGCACCACGTCAGACACACAGTGATGGAGCCTCACATACTGTGGTCTCTTGGTGAGATAGTCCATTGTCCATGCAGCCAGGTGTTGGTCCACTCCCACGTTCTCCATCTTTACTTTAAGCAGTGAAGGCTGGATGGAGTTGAATGCACTTGAGAAGTCAAAAAACATGACCCTCACAGTGTTTCTGCTGTCCTCCAGGTGTAGCAGGGATCTATGCAGCAGGTAGGTAACTGAGTCGTCCACCCCAATCCCAGGCTGGTAAGCAAACTGCAGGGGGTCCAGCTGTGTGCCCACCAGTAGTCGTAGGTGTCTCAGGATAATCCTCTCCATAGTCTTCATCAAGTGAGAAGTCAAGGCAACTGGCCTGAAGTGGTTTGGCTCCTTGGGGCGCGGCGTCTTCGGCACCGGGACCACACAGGAGGTCTTCCACAGGGCTGGGACTTTCTCCAGGCTCAGGCTTAGATTGAACAAAAGCCTGATCACACCACAGAGCTGGTCAGCACAGTCCTTGAGCAGTCTTGGGCTGATACCATCCGGGCCCGGGGCCTTCCTTGCCTTGATCTTCTTGAGTTGGCTTCTCACCTGATCATCAGTTATAGAGAGGGGGGTGGAGGATGGCTGGGGTGGGGGTGAAGGGGTGAGGAGTGGTGAGAGTCTCAAGGGGGAATGATGATCTGGAGATGGGGTGGGGGTGGGCTGGTGGGGGACAGGTGTCGAAGGTGGCAGGCTGAGGAGGGGAGGGGGAGGGGGGGCTGCCCAGGATAGGTGTGAAGAGGGGGCAGGGGGGGGGGTGATCAAATCTATTGAAGAACAGATTCAGTTCATCTGCCCAGTCCTTGTCCCCGCTGGGTTGTTGTCTTCCCACACCTTTTCCGTGGCCTGCGATGGTCTGCAGCCCTCTCCAGACGTCCCTGGCGTTGTTCTGCTCCAGCCGCTTCTCCAGTTTCTTCCTGTAGCTGTCCTTCCCCTTCCTAATCATCAGCCGGAGTTCCTTCTGGACTCTGCGCAGCTCCTCTTTGTCCCCCGAACTGAAGACCCTCTTCTTCTCGTTCAGCAGGGTCTTTATCTCGGGGGTCACCCAGGGTTTGTTGTTGGGAAAACACCGTACCAGCTTGGAGGGCACAGTGTTCTCCTCGCAGAAGTTAATATAATCTGTGATACAGTGGGTCATGCTGTCAATATCAGTGCCGTGGGGGCTGCAGAGTGCATCCCAGTCTGTAGTCTCGAAGCAGTCTCTGAGCCTAGCACTGGTCTCCTCAGACCACTCCTTAACAAGCCTCTTCACAGGTCGTTGTTTATTCACCACAGGGGTGTAGTCCGTGACGAGGTGAACGAGGTTGTGATCCGAGCGACCAAGCGGGGGGAGGGGGGATGAGGTGTATGCATCCTTGATGTTTGCATACAGTAGGTCCAAAGTTTTATTTTCTCTAGTGTGGCAGTTCACGTACTGGGTGAAGGTGGGAAGAGTAGAGGACAGAGGGGCATGGTTGAAGTCACCGGAGATGAGGAGGAGGGCTTGGGGGTGCTGGCTTTGAAGATGCGAGATGACTGTGTGGATCCGATCTGAAGCTACAGCAGCGACCGCCGAGTGTGGGATGTACACAGTCACAACAATAACATGTGAAAACTCCCTCGGGAGATAGTATGGCCGCATGCTGACCGCTAACAGCTCCAAATCTCTGGTGCAGAGTATCTCCTTCACGCTGATGTGTCCTGGGTGGCACCATCTATCGTTAACCAACACAGCGATCCCCCCTCCTTTCTTCTTACCGCACTCCGTTGCTTTTCGGTCCGCTCGTACGAGTTGGAAGCCGTCCAGATTTACGCGTGAGTCCGGAGAAAGTTCAGTCAGCCACGTCTCTGTGAAGCACTTGAGGCTGCATTCCCTGTATTCCCTCTGCAGTCGGGTCAGCGCCGTCAACTCTTCCATCTTGTTAGGTAGAGATCTTACATTCCCCATGATGACAGACGGTAAACATGGTTTAAACCGTCTTTTCCGCTCCCTGCGCTTCACTCCCGCTCTGCATCCTCTTCTCCTCCTCCGTAACTCCTCGAGGATCTCCGGCCGCTCCGCGCAGAGAAGGGGTGTGTGGCGCAGGCCAAACAGCTGGTCACGGGTGTAAACAATGGAGCCGTGGTTGAATGGGTTCCCCACAGCCACACCAAAAAGTGCCGAAAACAGCAAGGAGCAAACTACGAATGTTAAAATGTGAACATCCATAGCTGCGCACTTGCTTAAAGTGTCAATGTGGTAAAAAAACAACAAGAAAAATACACTAAAAACACTATTTACACACTAAAAAGAGGTTCGAAAAGTGAGAGCTACTGTAACAGGCTGCCACTCATGCAGCGCCAGGTTTCATCCGAAACGTGGGCTCTTACTCACTCAAACACACACTCACACACACACACACACACACACACACACACACACACACACTCCCGGGTTAAATCACACCCACTTCCGGGTTAGGCCCCAACCACTCCGAGTACGGATATGGATACAGATAATTCATATGGTTAACAGATACAGATACAGATACAGATAATGCTGTACTCGCTCATCCCTAGTTGTTTGTCTTCTTCGACGGGATTCTGCGTCGTCCTTCTGCGGGAATGAACAGCTGTTTGTCGCTGTTTGTAGATCGTGTGGAAGAAAGTCTTTGAGAACTCGGTCTGCAGAGTGACTTCCTGTGGCAGCCTTTTCAAGTGAAAAAACAAAAATGGTCTTTCAAAATAAGCTGCGACTTAAGATAAAAGAAATTGAAAATATAACAAACGTTTCTGGTTATTGCCTCCTTTAGCAACTAAATCATCTAGCTAGACCGGGAACGGTCTGTTGACGTCTTCAGAGAGCAGGAAAATGGCTGCCATTTTTGGGGTCCTGCTGTATTTATTAACCTGAAAGGAGGGCCAGCCTCCTTGAGGGGGTTCATGGGTCAGCCAATGGAATATCAGAGTTCAATTGTCAAGTGGGCGGGGCTTGGAAATACGCAGGGGTTCCAAAGGATCCCCAGGACATTTTACACCACCAGGGGGAGACTCCTTGCCTACTGGAGCTGTCTGCTCCCCCACTCAGAGGAGCACTTTTTAGGGTCCATTGGAAAGTGAAAACTGGTTTCAGCCTGGCCCCCACGCCTCACTTTAACAACCCTTTGTGTAGATTGTCAGCACTCGAGACTCTTGCCCAACACATACCCAAAATGTTGGTTCCAGATAGAAAGACATTGAACTCTCCATCATGAGAGTTCCCCTAATTCATGCAGTATTGGCACATACAAATTTGGGAAAACGCATAGACAATATGCAAAATGCATGGATCAAATTCAAATTCAAAATCTGGGATACAATTAAAGGAGAATATAAGCTAGATCATAAACTACAAATACTTTAGTGACTCGAAAAGATATAACAACATTCTTTTCCCTTCCAGAAAAGGGGCAATCAAAGGACTTTGAAAAATCTGATTTTTAGAGGTACCTCCAAATACGCAGTTATTTTGAGCCTAACCCTAACCCTAACCCACGAATAATGAATATGGCTGTGCTAGGCAATGATTCCTATCAAAACGAACAGTACACAATGTAGACAGGGACAGCACAGAATAGTATTCAAGTGCTGATGTTTTATTTGTTGCAACACGGTGAATGATTGAAGATGTAAAGGTAGGTGTTAAGGAGAAAAGGGCTAGCTGCAGTTGGAAGAAGTTAGCTAGCTAGAAGGCTAGCTCTTGGGGCTATGAGCTTTCTAAAAAAGGCTGTGGAGCAAATGACTCCTTAGATTAGGCTAAGAATAGGCCTGCTGCAAGTGCAGGAAGGTATTACCAAGGAAGGAGTGAGTCTTTAAAAAGACTGTTTATAAAGCAATGAATATCTGAATTATAGAGGAAACAAGAGCAATCGCACAAACTCTGCAGGGTGTTGTCTCAGTGAGGGTGAGAGCTGACCTCCCTGCAGTTACTTTTATACTCGGAAGCGTACGTGCAACTCACGTTCAAATGATAACACTCCTCTTTTGATTGGTGGATCAGGAACGAAACAGTATTTTATTTGTTTGTGTCAGTCAGTTTTTTTTTTGTCTGTGACATTGCGCCCCCCCCGGAGAGTGGCCGCGCCCCACACTTTGAGAATCACTGCCTTAGGTGAACCTGCGGATGATCAGTAACGGTACAGCCTACTCGACTTCGGTCGACCATGAGGTCCAGCCCGACCAACCTCCAGACACTTAGGTTCTCATGCTGCCCCCCCAACGGAACACACACGCCACCAGGCCTGCGCCTCTCCCGGAGAAAGGGGCAATTAGTGAGCGAGCAGTGCATAAAAGCGTGCGGTGTATCACCCTCTACTGCTCAAGTAAAGAGCCAGTTTTGAGAATGTAAGGAATAGAAAGTACAGATTTGTGTTCAAATGTAGAGAGTAAAAGCAAAAAGTTGTCAGGAAAATAAATACTTAAGTAAATTAAAGATTCCTGAAAAATCTACTTATTTACAGTAACAAAGTAAAAATACTTAGCTACTCTAAAGGTGGGCGTGTTTACAGTCCTCGGGTTAAGAGTTCAGAACCACCTATTTCGTATCCAATTATGGTTGCTATCACAGGAGGTTGACACTTGGACAAAACATACAACACGTTTTTACAGCCCTCAGCTGGAAACCAGAATTTTGGACAAGTTCAGAAGAAACCGCTTTAACTGTGAGCATTATAACAAACACATTCTCAGCAGGCAGGTAGAACTATCCTTCCTGTGCACATAATAGCAGTCTGTGTGCTTGTTCACAATCATCCGTAGAGTTAATGAAGCTGCCATAGAATAATTCCGTTTTATAGACGGACTATGATTGAATGAATTCCATGGTAAACACTAATATAGCATTTCAGCCACCGGATAGCAAACATTGTCAGGCAACAATATGCAGTAATCTTTTAGTTCCTTAAAAAAGTTACTGGGACTAAATGTTCCAGACACTTTTGGTCAAAACAAAGCTAACAAGTAAGACAGATGGTATTACGATCTTCACTTAATTCAATACATCCCTTATTATAAATTAATTTAAAACGATATTGTATAAAACATATATAAAATGTTCACTTTGTGATACCAAAAACCATGCCATTTGTTTTTATGTCATGCATCACTCTATTATGTAAAAAGATCCTCAAATATTCTAACAGTTTCTCTTATTGTAAAGTGTTTTGTTAACTGTCCTTATTCTCATTACTCTCGGTCATATTTGATTTCGGCCAACCTTGTCATTTATGTAATACATTTACAAATTTGTGTCTAGGCCATGTCCATCTCTGAGACCTGGTATGCCATTAAAGACCATGGCACCAACTACTGCAACCTCTACAACCTAATTGAAGGTAAGATGAGATGAAAGCCACTCACAGCCTTTTGCTAACAATTTGGATTTTTTGCTAATTAGTTTGCTTGGGGTCTATAAAATAGATGAGGAGTTACCAGTGACATTGTAAAACACACGAGAAAGGCAGATTCAGAAATTCACCATGGTGGTTTAGGACTTATGATACCAAAACTCAAGGAACAAGGAATTATTATATTTACAATCCTTTCATCTTCTGCTTATGGTAACAAACGGGGGAGTTACACAGTTCTATACATATACGCTATCTCAAACATGCAGTTGTAACCTTGCATTCAGGTTTGCATTAATATCTTAGTCCAGATGATAATTGTCAACCATGAAGCCCATCTGCTATTGTGTAACGTTGGATTACTCGCCAGGGGAAATTACCATTATTTTGGAGCTTTCGGTGTAGACAGATATCAGGGCCAAGACCCCCCTTCCATTTGCCCAACATTGATTACAGTCAGATGAGCAACAGCAATACGTTGTGTAGGTGAGACTTCTGGTTAAATTAGCACCGTGTGAGGATGTCAGTCCAAGCTTGTTTTGTGACCAAGCCTTTTCCTTAATTTTAGAGGCAAAATGTCAGGTATTTAAAGAAGCAGAAAGCAGGAGGATCCAAATATGCAAGTGTCCTTTAATAAGGCAGAGTTTTACAAAATCCTTTAATCTTACCCAGTCCGTGTCTGGACCCACACTTGAAAAGGGGCAAACATTAGACCTTGTGTTGTATTATGGCTTGAACGTTCATGTCAATGAAATCTGTGATACATGTACCAGATAATAACGATAACTGTCCCTTGATCTGTACTCTAACCTTCTCCTCCTGCACGCTGCCGCCGTACACATGTCCTCTGTGATTCCTTTCTTTAATTCTTTGTGACAAAAATGTCTGTCCTTTGATCATCCTTAACTATGCCCACTGACCATGAACCCCCTATCCATCCGATACGCCCAGCTGTCTTTGGTAGTTCAAGTCCATATTAAAGTCCTCCTTATCTGAGGTGGTTCACCATCTGCGGACCACAAATTGCGAGTCAGATAGCATCCCTGCTAGTCTTCCTGAGGAAGTCTTTGACACTGTTGGCCCATTTATTCTGTCATTGATAAACACTGTCTTCTCTCTGGTAGTGTCCAAGCTGCTTTAAACATGCTTTTGTACAGTCCTTGTTAAAGAAAGAGAAAACCTTGATCCTTCTGTTCTCTCTTACTTCAGGCCCATTTCTAATTCGAATGCGTTGCAGGTGACATTCAAATATACTTGCCTCTGAAACATAAATCCAAGACATCACTGCAGCCCCTGCTTGACTGCTTAAATGTCATTAAATCATGGATGAATTCAAACTTCCTCAAATTAGATAAAAATAAGTTGGCGGTTATTATATTTGGACAATCTGATCTCTTGGGCCACTGGCTCCTAATACTCACTCCACTGTAAAGAGTCTTGGTGTTCTTTTTGACAGGACTTTTAAATTTGAAAAGCACATTTCTTCAGTAGTCAGAGGTAGCTTTTTTCAACTAAGACTTATATAATGTTGATAGTATATAGTATAACTATTGTGGTATCACCAGAGGTTTTACCCCTAGAAAGGGTGTAGGGCAGTGCGTCACAGAAGTAAAGAGATGTCACAAAAAAGGTTTCAAACCAAGTCCTGGATTATTAAATAACAAAAAGTCTCTCTCGAAGCAAAACATAAAGTTCATCAAATTATAAGGATATGTCCTCCATCCAGTTGCTCCTCACATGGTTCCTTTCCACAGTCGTTTTGTCCACGTCTCCTGTTTCCTGCTTCTTGGTGGTCTCCACTCCTTTGTTCTTCTCTCTCTCCCCCACACCTGTGCTCCAGCTTTAATGAGGCCTGAGAGCTTGGACCATCCTCCAGCAGTGCCTCCTGGGAGATGCGGTCCTCCCGGCAGCCTTCTTGTTGGGAGGCCGCCTCTCCTAGAGTAAGGCACATAATGCCCCTCTACAACCTGCCCTCTTGTGATGCCACACTATATATCAAACTTTACAAGCTGTGTTATCAAATATGTTTTGCGGCTCCAGACACATTTTATTTGGGAGAAGAGGGGGCAAAATGGATCTTTTGATAGTAAAAGTTGCCGACCCCTGGCTTACACCAATCCTCCCTTAAAGGCCTGCAGCTAGTCCAAAATGCTTCTGCTAGCTGCCTGACTAGGAATAGTGTATAAAACTTTATTTCAATACTTTTTTTATATTCTGATCATACATTAAGAGCGTGACTGTTTTTCAACAACTTGTTTCCTCCCGCATGGAATTCTTTGAGACACAGGCTCTGAAGCATATTTTACCATGGTGACTGAGCAGGAATTTAAGCGTCATAACGAATATCTTACTTAAACCAGAATTATCAAAGTAAGCATGGATTAGCGTCTAGCCACTTTGATGGAATTCCCCCCTGGTCTTGTCCAACAACATGTCACCATTTTTAAATAATCTGCTTATTTATGTTTGCTAAAAAGGTATGGTTTGCTGTATATAAGTGTGATTTCATGGTTAGTGCATTATTGTTCAGTTGGGCCAGTTCTTGTGCTCATCTCTGGACAGACGGTAAACTTAACTGTTTTTCCTTTATTTTGTTGAACAGGAAGTGGTCTAACTGAAGCCAGAGGTTATAAAGAGGTTACCAGTGACTTTGAATGTACCCAACGCTCCTCTGCCAACTGCAGTGTCTATTGACTGAATATGAAGGATGACCAGAGACCATCATATCTTGACACATCCCATGACAATTTAGAAATTTAGAATATATATTTTAACAGACTCTTGTTTGTTCCATGTATGTATACAAGTTTTGATTCTTATGGTTCGTTTTTTTGTGCAAATTTTCTGGCCTTTAATTTTGATAGGATAGAGAGCGATCTGTGAAATGGGGGCATAGAGAGAGTGGGGAGGATGTTGGGGCAGCAGCACAACCAGGTCAGCTACACCACCCCCTGGTTCTTGAGTGCATTTGAGTAACTGATTTGCAAGTTATGTTTGATCACCACTTGTTTTTTACTTATGACGCAGATATGTCATGTTTAAGGATGTAACCTAAGTTAACTGCCATGTATTTTTGTGCCACTACTTTGTTAATAGTCCAAGACTTGTTTTCCTTTTGATTCCCAAATAACACATCTCATTACATTCTATTCCATATTTTACCTTTCCATTTCTATGGTATTTACCCCTTATTGTGTCAAATAAAGTCATCATCAAACCATAAAGCATTTTCAAACAAATTCATTATTTTATTAATATTTTATTATATCTAGGAATAATTTGCATCTGATAGTAAAGTGTGAATTGTGTGCAATTATAATTTTTTTAACTTGGTCAACTTAGGCTCTAATAGTATTAAGCAAAACAGGGCAAAATACAATATCACAGCAACCACTGAACTAATGGTCTGTGTCAATTTCTTTACAATATATGAACATTTAAATCGATTTAGTTAGTTTTAAATAATGGCTTGATTGGCCGATGAGCAGCAGGTGTGCACACAGGCGAATGAAGTTGGGCTGATAAGGTGGGTCAGGAGAAGGTGATGTGAGAGAGTAATGAACTGGGGAATGAATGATACTGATTTGGTTGCACAAGGTTTTGTCTTGTTTTGTTAGTTAATTCATTTTTTGCTTAAAAACCGGGAGTTCTTTCACCAGAGAGATGCTCATGAACATCAGGGCAAGAGCGTGGCGGGTGTTCTGCAACAAGAAGGTTGCGGGTTCGAATCCCACTCTTTCCTATCTGCATGCCTAAAGCCTGAAACATGCTTCTGCGACTGCGTCTGCGTCTTTTCACGCCGCTGTGGCGCAAGACTCATTTTCATTCATGCTTCCCCAACCGTTGCGCGTCTTACAAAGCAATTCCGCGCCAGAACACTAGGCGGAGTAATGCTTTTTGTCGAGACGACCTTAGAGACGCCTTCTTTCTTCTTCGTCGATTGTTTATTTACATAGCCACTGCGGCTCCTCGTAGCCTTTTTCTGGCGGACAAATCCGCCAGTCAGTGACAGGTTATACAAGTGATCATACTATCGGATATCTTCTGCCAAGTGCTCTTCTATTTGGTCCATATTCGTTCATCTAAATCTTCCGTGATTTCTGCCGGTATTATGGGGGCATGAAACCGGAAATGCAGCTCCAGAAGGGATGTAGAGCAGACCAATCACAGCCTTGCGGGCTGAGTGAGCTTGCGGAGCTTTGCCGTAAATTTTAGAAAAGGGGGTCGACACCCGTCAGCACGTAAGGAGGGATACATAAGCACGTAAGGGACCCGGAAGGGCTCTTGCGCTTACGGGCCCGTGAAAACGCAGAAGCATGTTTCAGGCTTAAGTGTCCTTGGCAAGATACTGAACCCCTAAAATGGCCCCTCATAAATGCTGAGTGTTCTAAAAATGTAAGTCGCTTTGGACAAAAGCGTTAGCTAAATGACATGTATGTAACTCCGGATATTAATTTCCGACTTTTATTGCCTCATCTATCAAAATTTTGGACATTCTGGTCAAAGGTGCGCTCACTTTGTTCACACGGTGAAGCGACGGAGGAGAGGTAATCGAGCCGGTGCGCTTGGAATTCGCATACCGCTTCCAGGAATATTCCTGTCCAACGTGCGCTCACTGTGCATCAAACCGGACGAACTCCAGCTACTAGTAAGTGAAACCTATTTTTTTTTGTTCCATATTCGTTCTTCTAAATCTTCTGTGATTTCCGCGAATTATGGGGCATGAAACCGGAAGCTAGAATCCGGACGGGATGTTGTTAGCAGTCCAATCACAGCCTCTGGAATTCAGCGTCATTCTCCCGCAGACATGAGAGGATCATGTTAAGGCTCTTCCATACGAGTGACTGTTTTCGGTGTAAATAACTTGCTGAAGTCGACACGACACTGTTTCCCTGGAGGAGAAGATGAGTGAGTTGGGAAAGAAAAGCCGCGGGTACGGTGTGGAGAAGTCGAGGCGGAGAAGACGGGTGCACAGTCCCTAAATTAAGGTGAGACCCCGCTAGAGAGCGAAGCCATTGCTAACTGCTAAGCTAACTCTCAGATCTGAAAAACGTGAGAACAACTATGGGATTAGCGCGAACGTTGCTAAAAGTAGAATAAAGCATTGAGTGCTTTAGCAGAACTAGTCCATGTTAAAATATGTATGAACTACTTAAATCTAACAGGTGGTTCTCTGTCAGTTGTTTCATAAACATGACTTTTATCGTTTTTGTATTTTTGTAGAAAGTTCTCTGTCTCTTCACAACTCTGATGAAAATGGCTGGCAGAGCGAGGGTATGATTAAAGAAGAGGTGTGCTGTGCTGTTTAAAATACATTCTCCAGCTTTACTTTATCTGATCTTTTTCATCGTTGTGTTTTCACTGACCGATTTCCCCACACAAAGAGGCAGTCACTGCACATTTTGCGAGACTCGCTGAAAGTCCGCATTTGCAGTGCGGAAAAACAACGCCATTGTATGTAAGTATCTCTTTTGGATTTTTTTTGCTGAGGATCTTCCAACGGTGATACAGCGAGGCTTTCTCCGTTTATTAATAATAAAGTCATGTTACTCATGTGGTTAACACAGACATCTACACACTGGGGCAGATTCAGACAGAGTCCCACAAATAACGTATGACCCAGAGGCTGCAAAGAGACATTTCAAGCTTCACCAGATAAGGTTTTCACTGGGTAGGCCAGTTGTGTTTGTACAATATTTGTGCTGTATGTAAATAAAGCTTTGACTCAACATATAACTCGTTCATGTTTTTTCTTCCCTGTACAATATGTTTACATATAACATCAAGCATCACATGAATGAATGTATAGTCTTAATTAACTGCAGTGCTTTTGGTAAAGGCTTACTTATAAATTATAATATTTAGTATTTTATACATTATTAGTAACAACTATATATTAATTTGTATTATTAATATTGTGTGGGAGGGGCTTACCCATGTGTGTACTGCAATGACCTTGAGTGACCAATAGCAACACTTCTAGAAGCCAATCACGAGTGACTTTTCGTTTCAAGGGTCTGTGGTTTCCTCCAATGGTGAATCGAGAGAGGCTCATAGCAGCGGCTTCCCTCCGAGTTATATGCTAATTAGATCACACCTTCGCTCCGCGGCTCAACGACAGGGTGTCTTGAATCTGTGCAGGGTACAATGAAATCTCAAGACTATCAAGGCATTCTGGAGCGAAATGTGCTGCCCAGTGTCAGACAGCTTGATGTCAGGTCATGGGTCCTCCAACAGGATAATGACCAAAACACACATCTAAAAACACCCAAGAATGACTGGGAACAAAACATTGGACTATTCTGAAGTGGCCTTCTATGAGCCATGATCTAAATCCTATCGAAAATCTGTAGAAGGATTTGAAGGACATGCAGTCTGGAGAAGACACCCATCTGCACCTGTGACAGCTGGAGTGGTTTGCTCACAAGGAGTGGGCCAAAATACCTGTTGACAGGTGCAGAAGTCTCATTGAGAGTTACAGAAATCTCTTGATTGCAGTAGTTGCCTCAAAAGGCTGTGCAACAAAATATTAAGTCAATGGTACCATCATTTATGTCCAGGCAATTTTCATTAGTTTCTTTTTTAAATGATTCTGTTGAACCAAAATTCACAAACAATGTCTGATTTTCATTAGTTAATATTCAGTAAATTTGTATTTATTATTACTTTTGTCAGTTTCAAGTTATTTCAGTGACAATTGTGGGTTTTTCTTTTTTTAACGGAAGGGTAACAACAATTGATGTGTTGATGTGTTTACAGGGAACAATCCGCTCCCTGTAAACACATCAACCCACTCAAAGAGACACACCTGAAACGCATCCACTCGAACAGACACAGGAGAGAGAGAGAGAGAGAGAGAGAGAGAGAGAGAGAGAGAGAGAGAGAGAGAGAGAGAGAGAGAGAGAGAGAGACTCAAGGTTGTAACAATTTGTACCCCAGCATCATCTGTGCGCTGTGAAATGATCGTTTCTAAAGCAGGTGAAATTATTTCAAAAAAATGAAACCCCCTGAAACCCAGCACTGTTGAGAAGCTGTTGTTTTTAAGTAAAAACAAATTAACTGTTATCCATTTTGTACGTGTTCGTGTATTGGCATCACAAACATCATTAATTAGTTTATTCAATTCAAAGCTTCACACACCAAAGCCATGGTTTCATTATAATTACATTACATTTAATGTCCACTTGATGGCGCAGTAGATAGTCCTTGTTGATCCCTGTGTTGCTTTGTTTAAATAAATACTTTCTTTTTTCTTATATCGTGTGACTGCACCCTCACTTCCCCAGACCTGTTGCATTTATGCTATGCCCCACTCCGAGCCACCAGGGGGCGGAACAGTTCCCAAAAAATGAGCCTTTCTCCTACACTATAAATAATTTTAAATAATATTGTGCCTATTTTTTTAATTACACTATATCCATTTTCATTGAGAGCTTACCGTTAGTTGCAGTACCGCCATTTTTACATGTGTGCGCAGGGTACGTCAACAACGAGTCCACATCTAGAATGGGTGCTTGGCAGGGGTTCTCAGGCTCTGCAGGTCGACCTAAACTGGGCAGAGAGTAGTGTCATCGCCAGTCATTAAACTTGACCTTGCCTCCGGCGATTGGACAAACGTGTTTGTTGATCCAGGATTTGAGAAGGAATAATTAGACACTTATACATGAAGTTCTGGAAATTGAACATTTATTGTAAAACAATGAAATACTTACATTGAGTCTCTGGGGTTCTGCTGGACACGTCACCAGGTTCACTGGATCAGGTCGAGAAGAAGCTCCCCCACATCCTAATTCCACAGTATTTATACAGACACGGGGCAACACAGAGGCGGTTCTTTTTCTTTGAGAGAATTCAGTTATTGGCCAGATGTATACTGTTTCCTCAAAGTGCAGTTTTTTGCAAGCACATCACTTTCAACTGACCAGGTGTCCCACTACTGTGGCCTTGGCCAACAGGGAGCCTGCTACATCAGAGAGAGACAGATTAGACAGAGAGGAGGATTTCATATCTTTTTCTCACCACGTTTCATGAAACACCTCTTTTTATTAATTCTGGCATGACCTCTCTCTTTGCTGAGAACTTGTGCTTGTTGTGCAAACCCTGTGTCTGAGTCAAAAAGATAGACATCATCCCAAGAAAAGAAACAGTTGTAGCATAAGCATTATTGATTATCTAGATTATACAGCTAATATTTATTCACAGGATATAGGTAAAATATAGTCACAAGATACAGAGAAACATAGATATCTCAACAGTAGGGAGGGGGAGCCAGCAGTGATTGTAATGCACGTTGCATTCTTTCTAGAATGAAAAGATTAAACTTTCACTGTAGATTTCCGTGCAATAGGCTAGACAACATGAGTTAGTAATAATGAAGTCATCCGAATTGTCCAACAAGATTTAAGGGGTATTAAGTGTGCTGTAGCCCACTAGTAGATAAATAAAGGTCAGTGGGGGTCTTGTAAGAGAGGAAAATCTATTGTTTTTTGTGTTAGTGGTTGGAGATTAGCAGGTGAACTATCATTAATAGAGCGTTTTTTAATATGATACATTTATCATAGCTAGATAGTTTTAAGCATGGATAAGTCCAATTTTAAAGAAAAATTGTACTTTGCGTTGTAGATCTGGGATGAATTCATATTAAAATCATAGCTGTCCTTTTCTCTAGCATAAAGAGAGGTGCAGAAACAATGGTAAGGTGACAGGTCGGCATGAGTTGAAGATGTCAGATGTTTTCTGAACCACAGGACACAGTAATTATACTCAGAATAAAAGAAGGCTTAATAAATTATTGAAGAGTTGCAGTGAGAAGCAACTAATTAGCTTTTCATTATTAGTGGTAGTGGTCAGTGTGTGACAGATGTGAAGCTATTGATTGCACCCAGCTATTTGGTTGACAATCCCTGGGGGTTAACCATTGACAGGATGGAGGGGTCAGCCTCTCAATGGCTCAAGGTGTAGTGTCTGGTCAATAACCCCTCATTTGGAACTCCCTCGCAATTAATCTAACCAGCCGCTGTGGCTAACTCTATTTTCAGAGAAGTTATTCATATGAATGTGTGATCCCTGTAAAATAAAGTAAATCTGCTGCTGAAATCACCAATGCCCCAAATATTGTCAATATTTTCGACGGCCATGGAGCCAGCAGGTCCAGGGGAGAAATTAATCGTCTGAAAATTACTGAGACAATGAAACAATAGTAGACATAGATTATATGACACTATTTTGTATGTTATCTACACCACAATACAGTAAAATGAACCCCTTTCAACATGCATCCCACCACAGAAACCAGTTATATCCTACCTATTACATAACTCACATATGAGGTACACATTAGAGGAAGTTATATTATAAAGACTGACACAATTAATCAATATCTCTAAATAATTCGGATGAACTAGTATTTAGAGATAATGTTCAGGGCAGACCAGGGGTTGTGGTGGTTAGCACTATTGCCACACAGGACGAAGGTGTACGGGTACTCTTCTTCCTAACTCATCAGCACTCATCAATCATGTTGGTACATTGTGAAGCATCAGCAAGAGTCCAGACAAGATGCCGGCGCTCAGAGACAACTCATCTCCCGGGATGAATGGGTTGATACAACGTTTCACAGCAATAACAGGAGCCACAGAGAGTGTAGGGAAACATATGTTGGAAGCATGTAACAACAACCTGGAGATGTGACAGTGACCATGACTATGGCAGTGACCTTGTTGGTCTCATCAACAACAAAAATGTCTGTGTGTGTAGGTTGCCAGCCTACCTTTACACATTTGAAGGTGATGTTACAAGACTGAAAGCTGAACTGAGCCGAAGTTACTCCTGGATTTATCAGCCCTAGCCACAGCACGTGTCTAGCTGTCTTCCCCTCTCATTGGCTGCTCCATCCGACCTGCCAGAGAGTGGATTTGACATCCTGGATAGCCAAGGCTTTCCTCCGCTGACCGGTCAGGCGCAGTCAACAGCTGAGCGCTCCTCCAGTTTTTAATAATATCTTCTATCACACAGCACACAGCCATGGAGACATTGGAGATCAGTTATAAAAATCAAAAAACTCTTCACTTTCAAACTTCTATATCCAAATAATATTGGTTTTCAGCCTTCACTCTTCCCAGCCCAGGAGACTGACGTGGCCGTTCCATCCGTCCAGGGACATCTCCGACGAGCTCGTTGGGTCTGGCACGAGACTGCACCACCGCTCGCAATCAACGGATGGACGATCGTCATCGTACCCCTGCTCCTGATTACAAGCCGGGTCAAAGGGTCTGGTTATCGTCTCGGGATCTTCCCCTCCAGACGGAGTCCCGGAAGTTGACCCCCAGGTACATTGGGCCTTACGAGATCGATCGGGTCATTAACACGTGTGGTTAGACTAAAGCTTCCCCCTTCATTGTAGCCTGACGTTGTCAGACTCTCAATTCTAGTCAGAATGTGAGTCTGAGACCGCTCCATTGGGCTGTGATTATGGGGAGTGTTTCAACTGACCAGGAAATAAAATTCCTCTTCAGTCAATTGGATAGACCTACAACCAATCAGAGCAACGTAGTATGTGACGTCTGTTAAGCAACGCATTGTGAGTTATTTACTAATGCCGGGTTCACACCGGACGCTTCAGCGCAGCGCAGCGCCAAGCCTTAAACAACAGCTGGCTCCCATCCACTCCCATGTTAAAACTTTGTGCCGGTCACACCGGAGGCTTAAGCGCCAAGGCTGCCTCGCACCGTGCAGCGATCGTTTCGGCGTCGAGTATTTTTTTTTTGCGCTTGACGCGAGTGTATCGCACCAGGAAACACACTGAAAAACTATTTTAAACGATATTGATGACATATTTTATATCATATAAATGATCAAATATGCATCCCATACTTTGAAGTCCCCTTCTGTTGTCCTGGAGTTTTAATTTGACCAATGACATTATTAAATGTCCCCCTCTGCCCATCCACTACAGCCACACAAGCAGTGATACAGATAAAAAGAGAGAGAGAGGGGGCTACGTATTCTCCACATAGGCTTGAGTGGAGAACACGTAATTTACCCCCGACACCCGACATTTAACGGAGCAAACAGCAAAGTTCTTCAACGTGGATGACATTAAATTAATAATTGAAGTGGAGAAGTACAGTGAGTTGTATGATCCTCGGAACATGTTGTATAAAGACAACACCAAGGAGGACACATGTTGGGACGCTGTTGCTTAATGTTGGAGCAACAAGTAAGTATATGCTTTAAATCTACTGGATCAACGGGTGATATTATTAGCGCTGCCCGGCGGTTCAGCGTTGCTTCAGTGTCCGGTGTGAACAGCCAAGCGCCGGCGTGATAGGGATTAAGCGCGGTGCTTTGGCGTCGCCTCCACGTTCTCTGTTCCTCTTTCAAAATGAATGCGCTGTCGATGTCTTCTAAAACAGACTCAATGGCAGCATCTACACATCTCAGCTCTCCAGCGGCAGGCATGTTTGTTGAAAACGAATTCAACCCAAGGGCACTTTGATGACGTGGTTGATTACGTTACCGTTGATCATCTGTCCATCATAGTATAAAGCCCGCCCTGACAATCTGATTGGCCCGGTCGGGCATAATTTCTCCTCAACGGAGCGACTCCAGACCGAACTCCCCGCTCACTAAAATGTTGTGAGCGGGGCTAAATTCGTCTGGCATCCAGGCTACCTTCATTGAGGATCCACCCTGCTTTCCAGGTGTCTCTCCTCAGGCCAGTATCCACAAGCCCTCTAAGTCCTCCAGCCTAGCCCCCTCCACCCATCCTGATCATAGACAATCATCCTGCTTATACAGTGAGTAAAAATGTGTATGTACGTCGGCGAGGTCTGGGTTTTCAATACTTGGTGGATTGGGAATGGCATGGGCCGGAGGTTTGGCACAATCATCAAAAGGTACTACATGAAGTGCTTTTGCCACCTCCTGGTCTTACATCACATTACACTCGCCATCTGCCATCTCGAACCACAGACCAATCTCTAACTTGCCATTTCTGAGTAAAATATTGAATGACTTCCTCTGCACCAACACTGTGTTTCTAGTCTGGTTTTGGAGCCTAGCAGAGTACATAGATACCTTTGGTAAAAGATGAGAATGACCTCAGAAAATCTACACTAATGACAAGAAGCACACTGTACTTTCCCAACATTATCCCATGGCAGCATTTTACACTGTAGATCATAATATTCTGCTGGAGAGACTTGAAAACTGGGTCGGCTTCGGTTGTTAAAGGATTCAGGTCTTCCATAACTGGTCGAAAATTCTATGTAGCCATGATTGACCTCAACCCTACGAAGTCATGTGATTTCAGTCATATGATATCCACGATAAACTATTGTAAAGGTGCTGTTGATTAGATTTGGTTAGAACAGGAAATAGACTGGAGTTTAGGTGTCCCACATTACCCAATGTCCCAAACAGAATTCACCCTCCCTGCAGTTCGGTATCTATGGAAATGTTGATGTGTCTGTCTTCTCCATGGACCAATGTCACTTCACTGCATGCTTGTGAAACAATAAGCAAAACTATAAACTGTAATCTTAATTAATTTAAGTTATATGCAATATAGTTCTCACTCGTGATGTGTAAATGAGTATTCAGTATTGCTCACTTATGTCAAGGATTTATTCATTGACACTGTCTTAATAAATGATTATCTTACTAAAACTTTCATTTTACCCTATCAAACCTATTGCAGTACTTTCAGGTTTGTCAATTTGCTCAGTCCCATATTCCCTGCCTTTGCTTAGGTAAAACCTATTAGATCTATATATATTTACATTTGATCTATAGATTTGATTGAAGCTGGTCAATAACACGGATCATTATTGATCTCCATATCTGCTTTGCTTTTATCTCCCCTTATCTATATCTTACTTTCTCACCCTCCTAAATATAGCCATGTGTTGTATTTGAATTTTATGAGGCTTCTATATTGTGTTATTGAGTATGCATGATAAATACTTACCATGGGGAGGTGCATTGGGTAAAAAACAACAGCATATAGTTAGAGAAAAATAAAAATGTCAAGACAATAGTCATATAATGCAAAAACTTGTACCTAAGTCATGAGAGGTTATAGAATCTGTTTCATTGTTTCATTGAAATCTGTTTCATTGCTCCGTGACATATCTGCATATTTGCACTCAGTTGTTTATATATATTTATACATATATATACATTATTTTCTTATTTTTAATTTTGATATTCCATTTTATTCTATTTTACACTATTTCTATCTTATTTTATTGTATACGTTGTTATTACTTGAGCATTGTTAGAAGAGAGCCTGAGACTCAAGCATTTCACTGCCAGCGACTGCTTAATGTTATTGTTGTGCATTTGACAATAAAAATCTTGAATCTTGAATAAATGCTGCAAAATATGGGAAATCTATGATTGACCTTAGCACTCAATGGACTACAACTTATGAAATTAGATTGTGCTATGCTATTTTTATCTCATACAGATGGTCAATCACACAGTGTCAAAATTTGAATAAATTGATATACAAAAAATGTTAACTAAAGTCCAGCTAAAAGGGAATGAATTGGGGCGAGGAGACATGGATGTCCAAATGACAAGGGGCTGATAATTTGATTAGGTTAGGATAGGGTAAACTATGGGAAGGATTTGGGCAACCTAAATTTACAAATGAGAAATAACTCAAATTAATGCATGAATGCAAGTCCATGTAAGCAAATTTTGATTGTATGAAAGAGTTTGAGTTACCCTAGTGTGTGTGTTTGTGTGTATGAAACCCTGTGGGGAGTCCCAAACACTTAAGATGTTCTAGTATAATCTTCTGCAGACACTGGAGAGCGCTGTTCTACAGCAAACTGTCAGCTCAACACTGTGTTTACTTAGAACACATTTCTACATTAAAAAATACTGTGTATCCTTTAAATAGAAATATGTGTGAAGTGTTTAGAATGTAAAATAATAATTCAGAATGCTCTTCTACTCTCAAATGCATCTAAAATAAGACACTGCCATGTAAAAAAACCTGCGTCTGGTTGATTCTCAGACTGCACTGTAGCAGTAGCAATATGAAAGAAGATTTGTTTTAATAGAACTTTACTTAATACATACAAAATGTATGTCTTTATGGCTCTAATCATAAAATCAAGAGTAACACTAAGTTTGCTACACTATAAACTAAGCACACTTAGCTGACTATGCAATGACAATATTCAATCACTGAATGAACCTGAAACAATCAGGATCCCCACAGGCCATACAACATATGTCACTTCACAATTACAGTAGCAAACTGACCCTTACTGTAGAGTAGGAGCCAGAGCTTTCAGCCATCAAGCCACTCTCCTGTGGAGTAATATACCACTTTCAGCTCAGGAGGCTAACACCATCTGTTCGTTTAAGAGTAGGCTCAAAACCTTCCTGTTTGATAAAGCTTATAGTGAGAGCTAATTAGTGCGGCAAAACGTTACTTTTCCTATGTTCTAAAATAGGAAGAGTTTAGTTTAAAATGGCATAGAGGTATTGATGGCTGATCTACTGAGTGGGCCACATGGTTTTCATCATACTACCATACAAACCAATAGCCAGGCAGATTTACCTTGAGCCTCAGTGTACCCAAAAGTTCGGCCTGTATCATTGTATCAAGGCAAAAAACCCTGATGACGCTAAGACGCAAAGGGAATTTATGACACATGACCAGTGTTGCCGCAGTTACTTTGAATGGAATCCGCCACACTGGATCCATCACCGCGACCCATGATGCGCGATCCAAAAACCGCAATCCATGGTGCGGCCACAGAGGCCCTGGATCTGTGGGTGATAAAGCAAAGGGATTCCGGGGAAGGGGGTTAGGGATGGAGAAGAGGAAGGAGAAGCTGGAAAAATAAGATCTGTGTGTCATGTGTCATAAAATAGAACAAGTTACCATAGTGTCTGCCTCCCGAACTGAAAGTGGTAGATTATTCCACAGCAAAGGGCTTGGCTCTGGCTCCTACTCTACTTTTAGGGACTTTAGGGATGACAAGTAGGCCTGAATTCTGGGAGGGGAGTGCTCTAGTGGGTTTATAAGGTACTAACAGCTCTTTAAGGTAAAAAGGCTCTATATTATTAAGGGCCTTGAAGGTGAGGAGGAGAATTTTTAATTCTATTCTAGATTTAACTGGAAGCCAGTTTCATTTCTCTTTTCATTGTTCTCGTCAGGACACGTGCTGCTGCATTTTGGACAAGCTGTAGAGTAGGGGTCGCAAACTCAAATTACCTGGGGGCCAATGGAGGCAGTATCTGGGTGAAAAAGGGCCGCATCAGGTATTCCACAAAAGAAACTTTGCTAAAAAAATCCAAACTTCTCAAATATCCTTATTAACAGTTATTTAACTTCAATGGGTTCTTCTGAACATGAATAGAATATTGAAGAAAATGAACGGTTCTTCTGAACATGTTTTCTCTTGCCTACTTCTTGCTGCCAGATCCGGTAACTCTCGTATCAATTTTTTTTTATTAATTATATTAATATGAATATTAAATAAAGTTTTTAAAGAAATAAAAAATAAAATATAACAATATAATATGATCACTAGAAAATTACGGAGCTCCTGTTGACATCGTTGGATAAATTACTAATTTGTGGCCACGCAATAACAAGATAATCTAATAAATTATATATAAAGCTTTCTTAACAACAGCATCACAATTTCATAAAATAATAACAAATGCAGACTTCTAAGATGAACCAAAATAATTATGCACATCGTCATGTACAGTCTGTGGCTCGGTACGTAAATGTCACCACCAGAGGATGAGGGAATTTAAATCATTAAAATTCATCCACACATATCAGGTGTGAAAAAAAATGTAAAACAGCATACAACAGGATCGAAGATCACTCCCAAGTTCCAGACTGTTTCATTGGAAGCAAGGGCAATGTCGTCTAGCGCAGCTTTATCATTAGATAATGTATCTCTAAGGTGTTTGGGGCCAAGTATTATAACCTCTGTTTTGTCTGAGTTTAATAAGAGAAAATTGTGGGTCATCCAGGTTTTTATGTCCTTGAGACATGCTCAAAGTTTAGTTAATTGATTACTTTGTTCAGGTTTTATTGACAAGCATAACTGGGTGTCATCACCATAGCAGTTGAAATTTAGTTTGTCCTGATAATGTTTCCTAGTGGAAGCATATATAATGAGAAGAAAATTTGGCCGAGCACTGAGCCCTGTGGAACACCATGGTTAACTTTGGTGCGCACAGATGACTCATTGAATCATTATTTGCATGAATTGAGAGCCATCAGAAAAATATTAAAAGGTCATTAGTGACTTTTGCCAAGGCTGTCATTGATTGGCTCTAAACCCCGTCTGAAAGTCTTCATATATATTATTTTCCTGGAGAAACTCACACAGCTGATGGGCTACAACTTTTTCTAAGATTTTAGACATGAAGGGGAGATTAGATATTGGTCTGTAATTGGCTAAAACCTCTGGGTCTAGGGTGGGTTTTTTGAGAAGGGGTTTGATTACTGCTACTTTAAAAGACTGTGTTACATAACCTGATGATAATGACAGATTGATTGTGTTAAGTAACAAACTATCAATTAGGGGGAGAATTTCTTTAAGTAATTTTGTAGGAATGGGATCTAAGATACAGGTTGTTGGTTTAGAACCTGAGATTATTTTGGTAAACTGATCACGGGTGATCAGAGAGAAGCTGTTTAAGTAATGGGTAGGATTCTCTGCCGTTTCTGAGATCTCTGTTATTTAGAGATCAAGGAATACTGGGTTCGGTGTAGGTGTGACTCTCTGTCAGCCTGGCTACAGTGCTGAAGAGAAACCTGGGGTTGTTTTTATTCTCTTCTATTAGTTTTGAATAGTAGGCGGCTCTTGCTTTGTGGAGAGCCTTTTTATATTCTTTAACACTATTCTTCCAGTCTATGAGGTTTTCAACATTGTTTCTGGATCGCCACTTCCTTTCTAGTTTTCTTGATTATTGTTTTAACTCATTTGTCTGGGAATTATACTACGGAGTTAATTTATTATGTTTGACATTTTTCTTTTTTAGAGGGGCTATTGAATCTAATGTTAATCGTAATGAGTCTGTAGAGCTATCGACGAGGTGGTCGATCTCAATGGAACTCAGGTTTTTAAAGAATTTGTTCTTTATATCTACGGATAATACTGGTTTAAATGTAATTGGAATTATTTCCTTAAATTTAGCTACAGCACTATCAGGTAGACATCTAGAAAATGAGTTTTTTATTAGTGGCATATATTCAGTTATTGAAAAATCTTAGGTTATTAAATTATGGTCTGATAGAACTGGATTGTTCGGAAGTACTGTTAAATTTTCAATTCCGACACCGTATGATAATACAAGGTCAAGTGTGTGGTTACAACAATGAGTAGGTTGATGTACACACTGACTGCAACCAATTGAGTCTAGTATCGAAATAAATGCTACGCTAAGGCAATCTTTATTATTGTCAACATGAATATTAAAGTCACCAACAAAAATAATTGTATCTGCTTTAGGATTGAGTTTGATAAAAACTCAGGGAATTCTGTTAAAAATTCAATATAAGCCCTGGGAGCACGGTAAACTACAGCAAATATGATTGGCTGTTGGTGTGTCCTGGATTCGCGTGGAAGACTAAGAACCAGACATTCAAATGATTTGTAGCTGAGTATAGGTTTAGGATTAATTGATAGACTGGAGTTAAAAATAGCAGCAACTCCACCTCCTCACCCAAATTCTCTGGGAACCTGTGAATTTATATGACTGGGGGGAGTAGATTCATTTAGACTGACATATTCATCAGGATGCAGCCACGTCTCAGTGAGGGATAATAAATCTATGTTGTAATCGGAGACTAGATCATTAACTAAAATAGCCTTAGTTGACAGTGATCTAATGTTTAAAAGACCACATTTAAAATTCTTAGTTCCCTGTGTTGTTTCAGAGGTTGTTTTAATTTGTATTCAATTATTGTGTGGAGTTCTCGCTCTGTTATTGTTTAATTTCAATAATTTAATCGGATAGTGGACAGACACAATCTCTATGGGGTTGTGTGACCTTGGTTTGCAGAAGGGAGAACACCGGGCATACAGCATACAGATGACCATGAACATCAGTTTTTTTATAAATACTTAAAAAAGAAAATAAATAATTAATTAAATGTTAAGCATATTGTTTAAAATAGCATTATACTTATATAAAAAACAATGGCAAACCGAATGTCTCAATTGTCATTGATTGTCATCTCAATTGGCTTTGTGTTGCAATATTAATATTCCATGACTTCGAAAAGATATACCTATCAGTTTACTTCTATCCTATAATTACCATGTAGCCTCAACTACAAAAGTTTTGAAAAACTTCTTTATTCTAAGGTAATTTATAACAGCATACCATATTGCCGATGACATAATATAGTTAATCAATTAAATGTAATTTTGTAATTTATTCTGTAATGTTTACATGGGTACTTGAGGTTTCCTGCTTCATGGGAGCAGGGGATGAGCAGACTAGCACTGGTGTAACCGTGTCTCTCTTCATATTGTATTTTCCATTATTGACGTGTTGTTCGCAGAAGGAGCAGGAGAGCTGATCTCTGCCTCCAGAGGTCATTCTCACTTCAGTTGCCACTTGTTGCCAAACGCAGCTCGGGACTCTCCTATTCATCACACAATTCAAGTATTCTCTCAGCCAACTATCGACACTAGCCTATCTGGAGGCTGAGTGAGTGCAGAAATTTACCAGGACTGAAGGAAGACTCTTGTGATCCGCTTGATAATATTTCGCAGCTAACAGAGAGAAGCATGGTTGATAACACACGTGTAGCAACTAAATCTGCATTGGTAAGCGTTCAGGATTTAACTTTTTCTTATTTTTCAAATCTACTAAACATTTCGATGAGTCAAAAAGTGTTTTAGCCAAATAGTGCAACTTTATCCCGTTGGCTTGTATGATGCTGTGCTTGTCTTCAAATACACACACTTCAAGATCGGACACCATAACTGTCTCAGTATAAAGGTAGAGCGTGTGTTTTATTTTCTAAGTGCCTGTAATAATCATTACCTGACCATTATCTCGTCCCTTCACAGCAAGGCTGTTTCTCGTCCGCCGGCAGCCTTCCAGTCCAGGCTCCCTCCGTCTCCTCCCATAACCCGTTCTCCGGTATCCTATCCAACCAGGCCGGCAGCGGCGGCATGAAGCTCGAGGCAGTCATGGAGAACCTGCAGCGGCAACAGGCAGCGCGTCTGGCTGTTGAGGAGAAGCTCCGAGAGAAAGATATTGAGTCAATGGCTGAGTCCCAGATACATCAACAAGCTCTAGCTTTCCGCCACTACCAAGCAGCGATGCACGGCGCTCTGGCTGGCGGAGCTACCAACACGTCCCACGGGATGACGCTCCCTATCCAGGAGGTCCGCATATTTGACGGGGACTCATCCAAATCGGACAGCGTTAAGGAGGGGAACGAGGAGGCAGATGACACGGAGGAGCTGGAGATCATGGATGGTGATGAGCAGGATGACGGGGACGGGTTGGACCACTACCAGCACGGGCAATCCTTGGTCCAGGCGACTGGTCTAGCTCCAACGCATCTGATGGCCAGAGTCCAGACAGCCTTCACCCAAGCCCTTCGCGCAGAGTCTCCATCGGGACAACCCCAGTCCCAGCAACCTGAGTGGACCTATGAAGAGCAGTTCAAACAGGTAAAACACCACGGACTTACTGAACATGTAGGTTATCCATATTATATTGGGCTGATGCTGGACGTGTGTGCGAGTTAGAATTAGGTTTTCTAATAAAGCAGAATACATCAAGGGTATAAGAAACTGTAACTAACAACCTAGTTTTGTTAATGGATAAAAAAGTCGCCTTATAAAAACTTGTTAAAATCAAGCTGTTGGAATACAAGCTATATTGGAAAAGAGCTGCTGGGAAACTGGATGAAAATCCAAGCTTTAAATAATGTTGGAAATTACAAAGATTTAAAATTGAATTCAAATTTGTTATGGAAATATTTGATTGTGTTGGTCCATTTTGTTAATGGTAATAATAAACTCTGGTGATCCATAAATAAATGCTTAGTTTTAGTTATCAATATTTTGGTACAAGGGTAATCCCAGAAAGTAAGTGGTCATATGGTCCAGTCAGTCCAAGGGATATTTTTGCACTTAAGCCAAAGTTATTCCTATGAATGGCTCATAATTGATCTTCAAAGCTTCAGACTTGGTAACTATTGTAAAGGTTTGATTTTTATAACATATTCATTGTGCACATAGTTCATACTGAGCGTTCACTTAGGGCAATTCCTGTGGCTTGTGGCTTGTTAATGACAGTAAGTTATTTCAGCGGCTGTGGCGTAGAGTGGTCGTCCTCCAACCTGAAGGTCGGCGGTTCGATCCCCAGTCTGAACAATCTGCATGCCGAAGTGTCCTTGGGCAAGATGCTGAACCCTGAATGGCCCCCATAGAATAACAAAGTGCTGGGATAGATGCACTGTATGAATGTGTGTGTGTGATTGGGTGAATGTGAAACTGTAGTGTAAAGCACTTTGAGTGGTCATCAAGACTAGAAAAGCGCAATATAAATACAAATCCATTTACCATTTACCATATATTCAGCTGTCTGTATATTTAGAGCTGGCAGCAGACAAATCTATACTCTCTGAGTGATTGTGGATATTCCATGTCATCGTTGATTTATAATGGATCATTTTAAGACTTCCCTAAATGTGATGTACATTATAGTGACTGCATTAGCGCTGCACATTAAAGCAAACAGCTCATGGAAATGTTGAGAGACAATTATGTGTGGAGAATGGTGAGAAAATTCACCATCCAACACTTGGTTTTCTTTTCACCATACAATAATAGTATGGCATTCTTGACATTAAACATCATTAGATTTTTTATGAGTTTTCCTTGTTCAAGTTATTAGATATCATGACCAATGGAAAAGCTTCAACAGAGGGAATTAAGATAAAGCTATCATTGTCATTACAAAACCTAAAAAAAATGTATTCTCTCGTGATTACACATGCATGCTTCATGAAAAATCAGGCTATAAGCTTCAAAGATTCCTCAGGATATGCAGTTACAGGGGTCATTTGTATGTAGCCATTCAGTGTAATGGTCATGGGACATTCAAATGATGTTTATGGCCACAAGGCAGACAGAGTGGAGCCAGTGTACTAAGCATGCTCAAAGCTGCAAAACAAAACCACATTTGAAGGCAGTTAATGCATCTTTTGAAATAGAAACAGGTTGGGCCTAAACAGGCACGTGCACAGGCATTTTGAGGGGCAGGTGCTCAAACCCAAAAATTGTTTATGAAATAAAAAATAATAATACTGAATAAATAAATAATGGCTCCCCTGGACCAGGTAGGGTTACTGATTCTCCCTCATCTGTTTTATAAGTTGTTGGCCGGATCCAAGATAAAAGAGAGCTGCTACCCTGAGCTGCTTGCTGCAGTTCCCTGCTCTCTGCTTTTGGAGTCTCTCTTTTCTTGGCATTATGCTTTATGGGGGGGGCTTGTGAGCGCCGCGGAGCATGTCGGGGTGAAATTCTCACAAGAACTCAAATAAATGCCCCATCAGATATCAAAAAATTTGGGGGAATTAATGACAGAGAGAGTCATTTGTATTCTTAAATATTGATGAATGAAGAAAAAATTGGGATCCAGCAGAAGGGCACTTTTCTCATCCAGGGCAAAAGGGCCAGTGCTTGAGCACCACTAGGGGTCTATCTGTGCATGTGACTGGGCCTAAATATTAAAGGCCCCACTGAGGCAGAGAAGTTTGAATCTGATCTGAACTAAAAGGGACCAGTCTGTGTTTACACTACTCCTTAATAACTTCCCAGACCTCAAGAACAACATGAAAGTCAGTGCTGGTAAAAACTCGTGAAAAACGTAAACTTACACAAGATTCTTTATTTTAAAATTGTATTAAACAAGAGACAAACGTTTAGTGCAAAGAATGGTGACATGCTGCTCACCTAGCTCCAACCTACAGCAGAATCCAAAGAGATGAAACTGTAAAACTTAAGAGAAATCCTCGTGGTGACAGAAAAAGATGATGAGAGGAGACTGAATAAAGACCTTAGACAGAGTGACACAGATCCTCAGTCTAAGAGGGAGGAGTTGTTGCATGTAGTTTTGGAAGCAGGTCAGGAAATGCAGGAAATTGGACCTGGTGGTATTCCTGCCTGGCACACAACCAGAAATGCTGGGATCTCCCTGTTTGGCAGTGTGTAGCTGGAAGTTGACTTTGTGCCAACCTATTACAACAGAAATGAAATAGTGTGCTCTACACAATTGACCATGCTTCCTCACTGAAAAAAAAACAACGGCAGTAGAACAAATCAACATGTAAATGTTGGTTGTAAATCGAATGATATGAGATTTTATCTCATAATAGAATAATATATATATATATATATATAGATATATATTGTACTTTAATCAAATACAAATAAATTATTCAAATACGGGAGTAAACTGTGGCAAAAAATATTTTCTTAGTGCCGGGATAAGGATTTAATCACTCACAAGCAATGGATGAGAACATTATTTCAGTTTTAAAAACTATTTGTCAGTAATCTTTTTAAACTTTTTTACATTGTAGTTTGCTTTATTTCTGAATTTGAAATGTATTCTAATCTGTCTAATTTTAGTGTTTTTACTTATATTATAAATTTCAGTATTTGACGTAGTATTCCGATTTTAACATTAAGTTTTATGTTTGTTTACATTGTGTCATTCTTGGCGCTGATTGGCGTTTAAAACTGTACCCTTTGGGCAAGTCTTTCTTTGTACTGGACTTCCATCTGCAGAATCTCTGTCACATTTATAATTGACTGTGAAAGCTACACTACTAGAAATTTCCATCTGGAAGTCTTTATTGAGTCATGACAAACCTTTTGTCAAACAAGGGAAAATCCCACTTTTTAATACCAACATTTTTTATACAGTTCAAAGTAATTATTTTCCATATCTATCATCAATGTTGTTCATGAACGCATTCTATTGAACATGTGAGTTTTTATGAGAACGATGAACAGAACGCAACTCAATGACAAATAATGAATTTGAACAGTGACCACGTTCATATTATCTGAGGTCTAGCTAAAACATTACGAAATGTTTTCCTTCTCCTGAGGAGAGACGCTGTCTATGCCGGGTGCGCTGAAGCGCCGTGCAGCGCCAAGGAAAGCCAAGCGCCTCCCATCCACCCCCCTGTTAAACCTTTGCTGCTGTTCACACCGGACGTAGAAGCGCCACGCCGTGCCAAGGGTGCCTCGCGCCGTGCACCGATGGTTTCGGCGTCGAGTAAATTTTTCTGCTCGCCGCGAGCGTATCGCACACTGAAAAATGGATTCAAACGATATTGATGACTTATTTTCATATGATTTAATGATCGAATATGCATCCCATACTTTGTATTCCCTTTTTGTTGTCCTGGAGTTTTAATTTTCCCAATTACATAACTAAATGTCCCCCTGCCCATCCACACAAACAGTCATATAGATAAAAAGAGAGAGAGGGGGGGGGGGATATGAAGACCATCTTCAGTTACCCCTAAACCAGTACATTGAACGGGTTACATACAAAAACAAGCGGAGAAAGCAGAATCGCGGGCTGACCGGTGCTGAGATATGCACGTCCGGTGTGAACAGCCAGGCGCCTCATTTTCCACCTTAAAACTATGAAATGAACTGAACTATGAACTGGTTCAGAATTTAAATGGTGAACTATTCATGTTTACTTGTATGAACTGAACTTTGAACTATTTCATGAGAGGTGTGAACTTGCACAACACAGTCTATCATATTCTCAGTTGTTTTGTAAAAGCTTCCTGAAAAAATACTACAGACAGATAGTAGGAGGCTCTTGCAGTCTGCATCGGTTTATTGAAATGCGCTTTTAAAATCCTGATCTCTCATTTGTATTGTTCAAACAGTAAAGACAGTAAAGCAGGTCCTGATGGAATAAAGTGTTTCTCTTCATTCAAGTGCAGTACCTGAATGTGGCAGTTGCAAATTTTATGTTGTGGCAGATACTGATGCTGCTTTCTAGATAATTCCTGAAATAAAAGTTTTTAATTTATTGTGAATATAAATCCAACGAATGTAACAGAAATTAGTCTGGATTTTTAAGAGATTTAAAAAATTAAGATGTGCAGCACAAACAAGACGACTTCTGTTTTTTTTTCTTATCGTATGTGATATTTTTCAGTGTGGTTCATGTTTTTCAATTCTGCACCAAATTAATTTCCTCTTAAGCAATTTACTCTTTTCCCCTCTTTTCCAATGCAACTTTGAGACGGAAAATTATATTTATATTGCAGGGATTTGTTTCAGGATGTCAATACCAATATTTTGGCTTTGATTTTATTTTTTTTTTATTTTGAGCACACTTAAATGAGCTTAAAATGAGTACACTGTTTGAAGGCAATAAAATTTGCATGCACTGCAAAATCCATCACAGTGAACCTTGAGTCTACATTTAGCAGTATCAAGATGCTACTGGAATTTGTTATCATTCTGATATGAATGAGGGCAAATCGTTCACTTCAAGATAAGACAAAGTATATTCAACGTTATACAACAGGCAGTGTTTGCAACATAGATAACTGCATTTTTACATAGGCCAAACTGTGAACTACAGGTAATGATAAAAGTGTGTAAAGCTTTGTATTGTTCTTTTGATATTTATCCAATATTTTTTGGCCATTTATGCAAGGACATGTCTTGAAAAACAATAAGCCCTGTAATTTTTTTCAAATCAGACGGTCAGTGTAGCGTGTATAGCCTCAGCCTCCTGGTTGGATCTCTATTCAACTAACAGCCGCAGTGCTGTTAGTTGATGTGCTCTGGAAATACTTTAATGGCATTCCTAGATTATTTCACGCTGTGTCATTACAGTTATCTGGTTAGCAGACACATTGATGTGAGGGTGAGGTGGTGGTGGGGGTTTGGCTCTAAAAAACCCCCAGAAGAAATGGGGAAATGGAAAATATATGTTTGTGTGTGGTTTGTGGTTAGTTTAGTTGGTATCTGTAGGGATCAACAAGTCTTTAGTTTGTGTACTGACATCAGAACTAAATTAGCAGCCAGGTGATATGGGCACCTGGTCCAGGGCCATGGGACCCCAAAAGCTGCAGATTTACTGCCTGCCAATCTTTGGTGATTCAATTATTTACATCTTGTCAGTGTTATTCAAGCCCTGTCCTGATTCTGGTCCCAACGTAATGTGTTGAGTAATTGGTCTTTGATTTCTGTTTGTATAATTAAACTAATGGAAGTGCTGCATTGTATAGGTGTTACCGAACAGAAAAAACTTAGGAAGCAATAAATACACTAAAACAATCCATCATTTGTAAAAGCATCATTATACCCCTAAGGAACCATATCATCTGTGGCAAAATGGGCATACCAAGGGTCACTTAAGTAGATTTTGACCGAAGTATTGTACTTCGCTACATTGGAAATTAAATCCGTTACTGAGTAAAAAAAAAAACATAGTTCAAGGCGCAAGGCAATTCTCACTGCAGTGGTAGACAGTGTTGTGTATGAACGCGTTCAAAAGAACACGTTCATTCCAACAGCGAGGCACACCTGCCAGTAGCGATCTTTTCCGTATTTTTCAGGAAGTGCCTTATCAAAATAAAAGAAACCAATTCAAAATAAATGTATCAAAATCTTGATTTGTTGTGCCTATTGTTTGAAGGGTATGAATAAATAAACAGGCAAAATTAGCAATAATAAAACAGAATAAAAAAAACTTTTATTTTAGTAATTGATAAATATGAAGTACAGTTTAAGGCAGGGGTGTCCAAACTACGGCCCGCGGGCCAACTGCGACCCGCCATCCATTTTTAATTTGCATGCATCAATGTCTTAAAATATAACATAAACTGTTGCTATATTTTTGATGAAATTTTACTTTCTTGATTCTTTCTGTCTGGGTTTGTACCCTAAGGGTTAAGTCCCAATTTTTTTAACTATACAACAAAGCTACGCAAGCCTCACGCAGCCTGCAAGGCTGTGATTGGTCCGCTAACTACATCCTTTCCGGAGTCACATTTCCGGTTTCATGCCACATAATACCGGCAGAAACCACGGAAGATTTAGAAGAACAAATATGGACCAAATAGAGGAGCGTTTGGCAGAAGAGGTCCGAAAATATGACCACTAGAAGAACCCGTCATTGACAGAATACAAGGACATGCAGATGGTCTGCAATTCCTGGAAAAAAATTTCCTCCAGAACAGGTAATAAACAGTCGACGACGACTGCCACACACGACGACTGTGGGCGGCTGTGGCGGAGGGGTAGAGTGGTCGTCCTCCAACCTGAAGGTCGGCGGTTCGATCCCCAGTCTGAACCATCTGCATGCCGAGGTGTCCCTGGGCAAGATGCTGAACCCTGAATGGCCCCCATAGTATAACAAAAGTGCTGCAAGTACATGCACTGTATGAATGTGTGTGTGAATGTGAAACTGTAGTGTAAAGCGCTTTGAGTGGTCATCAAGACTAGAAAAGCGCTATATAAATACAAATCCATTTACCATTTACCATTACAAAGAAGGCGTCTCCAAGGTCGTCTTCAACAATAAACGTTACTCCACCTAGTGTTCTGGCGGTGAATTGCTTTACAACACGTACAACCCTTGGAGAACCATAAATTAAAACTAGTTCATCGACACAACTGCGTGAAAAGTTGCAGCCGTGGGTTGCAGGACCATGCACCGTCCTTAATTGTAAGTCGCTTTGGATAAAGGCGTCAGCTAAATGAAATGTAATGCCAGCTGTCCCTCAGAACGCCACCACATCCCTCAGAACGCCGCCACGCTACAACGCCCCCCCCCCCCCCCCCCCCCCCCCGAGCGACACGGTTGAGTCAAACTGTCAACAGTCCGCTCCAGGGCAGGGGGCGTGGCGGAGTGAGCGGCCAAATCCTTCAGATTATTTTCTGTATGTGGCCCTTGGGTCAAAAAGTTTGGACACCCCTGGTTTAAGGCAAGGGGTAGTGATGGATAAAGTTTTCTTTAAAAAACAAGTTAAGTCTTTCATTCTCACTTTCCACCTTAAAACTATGAAATGAACTATGAACTAGTTGAGAATTTAGATGGTGAAATATGAATGTGAACTATTCATGTTTTCCGCCAGTTGAGATTAAATCAGATGAAGAAAACCTGCGGCCACATCTCAGCAAGCAGTTTGCATTCAAACGCAAAAGAGCCAACAGCTATATAATGCTCAAACTCAACAAGAAGTTTGTAGACTAGTGCTCTAAAGGTGGACCAAAGTTGAACCAAAAGTTTAAATATACAGTGGGACAGTGGCGTTTTAACTTTTATTTTAGCTGTCATGTGGTTCATGTCTTGATATGTCCTCCCAAAAGTTCTTAATTGTTGTGTTAACATGTTAAATGTTTAATGTTTGACATGTTTAATGTCATTCCACTTATATTTGTAAAGATTCTCCTTTAATTAAAAATAACTGTTTTTGGATTGCACTGTATAGGAGTGGCCGCCATCGAGGTGTTGGAGGTAAATAAGTAACTTTTAATTAAAGTACATTTTAAATGAACTGCATTTAAGCTTTACTTGAGTAGATTTTTATATGGGTACTTTTACTTGTACTTAAGTAAAATTTCACCAAAGTAAAGGTACTTTTACTTGAGTACAAGAATTGAGTATTTTTTACACCTCTGCTTAATGCAGTGGTTATCAAACTTTTTCTGTCATGCCCCACTTTGGGTCTAAAATATTTTTCATGCCCCACCCTCTCCCCAGGCCCGACAAAATGGGCCAAGTTTAACGTGTGTAATTACATAACATTCACATGAACATTAAATCCACATTACTTTCAGGAATTTCTGATGTGGAAATAAACTACTTTTTGTGGCTTTTGTCACTTTTTTCAAAGAATAGTGCCATAACTTTTGGGGACATTTATCACTACATTCCTCCATCAGTCTGTCCTTTTTCAATAATAGAGAAAAAATGTATTAAATTATAATCACTTTGTTACAAAGAGGATAAGGCTCGACCAAAAAGAACACATGCATGTGACTGTGGTGTATTGTTTCTAAGAGTCTTCTGAATTTTTTGGGTCTCATAGAGTTTTCAGACATAAAATCCACACTGGTCTCTCCTCATGTCCTACCCCATTGACTGTGAACTCAAGCGCAAGTCAGGCTTCTCCATACTTTCTTTCAACTTGGTTTTTGAACAGCGTCTCTTGTTTGTCACTGACTGGCTGCTTCACGTGAACGAGCACTGATCTCACTAGGTGTGTCTCTGAGAGAGTGAGTAGGGCAGGGTGCGGAGCCCCGGGGCCTGAGAGTGTGCACTGTAAAGGGAGCCGCTGCAGAGGGGCTGAAGGGGCTGACCCCTGGCTGCGGCGAAAGAGCGATTTGTTTACTGCTCCCCCGTTAAAGAGATGCAGACATTAAAACATTGGTTTGGCTATAATATTAGTTCCGCCTCACATTTCCCCCTCCCGGTCGCGCGTCCCACCTGTTGGGCCTCAACGCCCCACCAGTGGGGTGCGCCACACAGTTTGAGGCTTAATGGGTCTTTTCGTTTCATTGTATATCACCTTGTTAAGTGACATAGGAGTTGGCATGCAGGCAAATGTGGGCTTGGCAAAATGCACCATTGAGAAAAATTTGTTTTTACTGCAGATGGTTCCTCTCTTTTCCTTAAAACCGAGGCAGGGTCAGCTTGGTCTTCAACAGGCTTGATCAGGCACCAGCCCCTCCCCACACCCTGCAAACCATGCTGCAACCCCCCTCATCTGCACCCCTATTATAGTACCCCACCCACTCCTCAAATCCCCTTCCCACAGCACATAGCTCCCAGTCACCCACCACCACCTCTGCAACCAACCCAACCCCCCTCCTCCTAACATACTGGATATTGAACTATATGACTAACCAAACCCAGAATGCAAGGATTTGGGACTTTGTATCTGACCCGACTGTCTGCAGTACGGGGGCCACGCAAGGGAACAGTTCAGGCTCAATTGGTTGTTACCCTCTACACTGTAGACTTCCTCTAAAACTCTGAATTTAGGCTGTCTGCTAACAGCAGTGGGGACACTGCACGAAAAAATGCATTTTCGCCACTGCAAACGCCTGCAAACTCGCCTAATTCCTGGGAGTTAGTGCCCATTTACAGGATGCGAAATTCCGCTTAAACCTGTGACACAAACGGGTGAGAGCCGTATCACAATGGTGGGGGCTAGTGAGGGGGCAGTGCCGCACTTCACCATTAGATGAAACCACAGACCTTTGAAACGAAAAGTCACTTGTGATGGGCTGGTAGATCTGTTGCTATTGGTCCCCCTGTGAAAATATAAAACATGTGGGTAAACCCCTCCCACATAATATTAATAATAATATGATTGCTAAAAATGTATATATTAATATTAATTATTAGTAAGCCTTTGTACTGTAAAGCGCTTTGAGTGGTCATCAAGTCTAGAAAAGCGCTATATAAATACAAAACCATTTACCATTTAACAAAAGCACTGCAGTTAATGAAGATTATACATTCATTCATGTGATGCTTGATGTTATATATTGTATAACATAATATATAACATATTGTACAGGGAAAAAAACAATTCACAAGGTATATGATGAGTCAAAGCTTTATTTACTTACAGCACAAATACTGTACAATGACAACTGGCCTAGCCAATGAAAAACTGCGGTTTTATATTTATTTTAAGCCTGGTGTACTTAAGCCTGATAGTTTAGTTGGTATCTTTTAGAAAAGGGTGTTATCTGCACTGAGGGGAACAATCCTGATTTGCATTTGTAAAGCTCAGAGCATTGTCATTTGCATGTGAAAGCCTACCCTAGACTTAGGAGCAGGGGGGTCACGTCCTTACATTCCAAGACCAGAAACTGGTACCCCGCGTCAAATCCTGAGTTTTCTGGGCTGCCGTAGATTCCTGTGAACAGCCATTAAACGAAAATTCTCCCAAAATTTCCTGCGACACGTACTGACACAAACTCTTCTTTTCATGCAGTTTATTGGCCTGGTGACCTCAAGGGTCATGGCGCCCAGAGTGACCAATAGTGATTGAAACTTTTGTCCTCCGTCAGTTTTCCCACCTCTGTTTAAGGTTGACGCGCCCTTGGAAACTGAGTTCTAGAGGCTCTGGTTTTCCGCCAGAACAAAGAAAAACCCATGTGGTCAAGGCTTTGACTACAAATGTAGGCCTATAGTTCACAAGTACCAAGTCCCAACATTTAATTGTTTAATTATTAAGAACTTGAATGCAATGCATACAAAAATGTGACCTCAACAGTTCTATCTTTACCTGGTCACCAAAAAAAGTGTTCATGTGTACATTTTGTCCTTCATAACCTACAATTGGAGATAATGTTAATGGAATTGAAGTCAATAGGGTTAGGGTTAGGGTGTGACGACACAACACAAACACAGCACAGTTTAATACAATATCAACACTTATATGGTAAACGTTACAGGCAGCAAACAAACAAACTTACAGATAACATGACATTTTTTAAGTGATAATCATTCCGATATAACTGAAAAGTTTAAAAGAGAACTGTCAGATTGTATAATATATCTTTGACTTGATATATCAATAGGATATCAATATATCCTGGCCTACATACTGTTAAACTTAAAAGTGGGTTACATGAAGTTGATTGTCGCCACGTTGGTACAACATACAGATCTGCCATAAAAAAAAAATTCCCTTGAGGAATATATTGCAACTGTGAGCCCAGACCGAAAAAAAGAACCCAGAATTTGTATAACCATTTTGACCCTGATCTTTTAAGATCCCAAATAAAGAGTACTAAATTATGTGTGATTAATAACAGATGGCACTTTGGTGTTTTGTGGGTGATCTACTAGAAATAATCACATGAATGATAACAGGTGCATACATGGTAGAGGCAGTCTTATTTAAATGTGTGATTTGCAAGTGTTAGCAGCAGGTTCCATTGACTGGCTGTAGCAAAGGGTGCTTGGGTGCGAAACTTGGGCCATTGTAGCGCACACCAGGCAGCTGGTCAGAGGCATTTGTGGTCTGACGTTAGCCATCAGTGTCCTGGCAAGAGGGATCGAAGATGGGGTACAGGCAGTGGTGAGGTCTCTCAATACAAGCGGTTCCACAAAGAAGCAGCTGGGGAAGGGAGAGGGAGGAAAGAGCACCGGAGGAGATGAATGCACTGGAGACAAGTGCAACTTGCGGAAAAAAATAAAACCCCAGTTAAAATGTTATGTTGGCAAAAAGAGGGAAATAGGAAGACATAGTGAATGTTAAAGAACATTTTTCTTTAGGCTTGAGGTAAATTTTCAGTTTTTAAGTGGCTGTAAATGAATGAGCTTTGTTTGGCTGCAGCCATCTGTGCTTAACGCTGCGCCTATTAGCACCTACCTTTCAAACGTATTAAATATACACCCAGTCACAATCCCTGCAATTACTTTCAGGCTTCGTAAATCAAATTGCGTGTACAAAATTCAAGTATTTGCATCTCCATCTCGCGATAGTTTTATATACAGTATATATATGTGTATATATATGTATATTGCATACTTATTAAGACAGACAGTCTAAATGGACACTGTGTGTAATTCTCCACACAATCCTCAGTGTGCACCGTTTGTAGATCAGCTTGCATGTGTTTTATATATATTTATAAATATAATTTTACAAGCTCTCATATCTGGTGTTTTTTTATACCAATTAATCAGTTAATATCAACAACAGGTTTGCAATTTTATGGCACTAGAAATTGTTGGGAGTGATGATCAATTATAGGCCAATAAACAATTTAACGAAAATCAAAACTGTAACATTTCAATATGTACATTCTTATATACTTGATTGTTAACAAAGTAAACCATCTCAACTGGTATAGTTGAATATTTCAACTATCAATATAAACAATGAGCATGAAGGGGTATCAAAAATCATGTTTGTTTTGTACATTTGGTCAAGGCCAATCCGTGGGGCCCAGTGCTCAAAACTAAGATATACAGCAAAGCTTTTTTCGGCCAACCTGGGAAAAACAGACAAAACAAGATATTACAAACCAGCACTGCAACACAATATAAAAGGTAATTCCTAATTTAAAGAAATTTGAACTTGTAAATACTCAAGAAAAATACACTAAAAATAATCTCCTACTGAACACAATCCCACAACTCTTCAATGTTAAGTTTACAAGTGGGCCTCTTTAATGTCACAAAATTTCCAATTTATTTATTTATTCAGTCCCACCCACACATGAGACATTGTGAATTACCAGGCAAGTTGAATTCTTCTGTCATGTCCAGGTAGGAGGAATACTCCAACTACTTGAGGATAGTAGCCACAACAAACACAATAATATGAGAAGCCATGGCTCGTCACAATAACTGATTATTTTACACAAGAATTGTAGTTGTCAAGTGTATGTACGAGTGGTCTTCAGTGTAGATTATGTTATTACTTAAGAATAAATCTCAGCTAAGAAAGTCTATTTTTTAGGAATCTTTCTCTCAAAAACGGTTGGTGAATGAGGCCCAATGCCTTTACCCAGATAGAATGTGAAGACAAACTGGCTTGGGTTCCGAACAATTATCAGATGATTGTGGTATTTGATAAATTTATGAATTTTTCAGATCTTAGGCTTTGACCCAGTGCACATAAACCTGTTTTATACCCTTGGCCATTTAAAAAAGTTCGCCAGCTCATAGGTTCTGTCTTTTTCCATTTTTACCCTTTACAACTCTTTCTCATGAAACGTGCCCATAATAGATTCCCCATTGTAATCCAGTGTTAATTTTGGCAGCTATTTTTGATTTAGTCTTAGTCTTAGTCTTTTGACGAAAATGCATTTTAGTTTCAGTCACATTTAGTTATTTTTATCCTTCTTAGTTTTAGTCTAGTTTTAGTCGACTAAAACTAATTACATTTTAGTCTAGTTTTAGTCGACGAAAACGAATTCCATTTTAGTCTAGTTTTAGTCACATTTAATAGCCACATTAAACTCCTTTTCTATGAAAACATATAGCTGGAGCCTCATAGCTCAAAAATATATATTTAATTTTAAATGTGAAAACAAAAAGGGAGAGCAGGTCAGACTGGGGGCGAACAAAGAAACTGTAGCTCGGTAGAAACCAACTGCAGCTTCTGCTCTGGTCAAGAAGCTGAGGCGCTGATCTCTGATCAGCTGAGACCAGAGAAACTCTGTGTTTTCACTGTTTCCATAGTCAAGAAGCAGTGAGTCACTGAGAGGCTTCTTCACGTGCACTAGCTCTGATCTTGTGTCTCGGAGCGAGTGCGCGGGGCAGGGGGCGGCGCTGTCTGGGAGGACACACACACTCAGACACACAGACTCACTCGCCCGCTCCTGATACTTCATGACGGCCTGATACGATGATGTTAAAAAAATTATTGTGATTATTGTCAACTACCAACATTTTCGTCTCGTCTCGTCAACGAAAGTTAAAAATAGATTTAGTCATAGTTTTTATTTTCAAAGATCCGTTTTCGTTACGTCTTCGTCTCGTCTTCGTCATGGAAAAAGGGTTGTTAACAAATATATTTCGTCATCGTTTTCGTCAACGAAATTAACACTGTTGTAATCATTGAGTCTATATATGGGGGAGGGGAAAATGAGGAATCAGAACCAGATCTCCCTTCTTAAAATTAATTGTTAATCTTGTTCACTATCAAATGGGAAAAGTATTATGCAGGTTTTTAAACTGTAATCTCTGAGTTCACCTGCATAGCACTTTTGAATACTTCCAGGTAGCACCATGTATTGTTGGCTGTAAAATATCTTCAAGTTAGCTTTTAAAGTGCGTTGATATCTTTCAATTACAGAAGACTTCAGGTTACTGGTTATAGCAAAATGTAAGATGCTGTGTTGGTCCAAACCTTAAAACCTTAAAAGTTTAACTATTCTTTACCAGTGTCCATGATAAAAGGCCTGGATAACCAGCAGCACTTTTCTTGTTGCGTGTCCTCAAGATACACCGGCTGCGGTTGTGCTAGCTTTTAATTTCCACGTCCATGTTGACAGATTAGAATGGCCCCACCGGCTGTTGTTCAGCTGCGGAAGCTGCGCTGCTCTTCCAAAGTTTTGAAGTCTCAGCGATTTTCCCTGCGATTCCCAATATTTGCACCACTTCCTGTAGCATGTCAAATTTCAAATAAAAAGCTTTCCAGTGTTTTTATTGTGAAATATTTGCAGGAATGGAAGAAACACAGCTTCATACTGTATAGTAAAGGTATTTATTTGAGGACATAGGTCTTAAAATTTAACGTAAAGAACCTGAGATGAACGAAGTAGTCTCACTCTCTCTCACACACTCACACATTTATGGCCATTTTCAATGCAAACCCTATGTTAAAACCTAGAGTTGGCATTGGAAGCTCTGCAGCTGATCGGCAGCCAGTGTCAACAACAGATAACCGCTACACGCAGCAGAATTGCAGGTAGCAATATAACTTGTATACAGTATGTAAGTTCCTTGTCTGTGTTTTCTTTGTCTGTTCTCTTTTGAACATCATCCTGCCTAGGACTTCAGGATGGAAATTTGTCTAAGAGACTCTGGCACATTTATATGAACCATTGTGCTTGTATTAATTAATGTCCCCTGTCCCTTTTAAATAAAAGTTAAGATATTTAAGATAACTTACCCCAAATGATTAGTTTATGAGTGCATTATATTTTCGGTATTGCATTGGACCAGGAGGTTTGAAATGGAATTATTAATTAAAACGATAAATTAATCAATTAAGAATAATGGAATTATTTATGAAAAACAGTACAATTATCAATTAAGAATAATACAATTTGTAATTATATTTTTTAAAAGACGGGGCACCAACCTTGTAACAGAGACCAACAATCAAATGTCAAGCTCATTCTCATTTAGATCCAGTTCAATTAGAAAATCTCAATATTTACTATTAAAGATTATATAATGAACAGGGGCGGATATGGAGTTCTTGACAGTGTAGAGGTTGGCAAAATTCACTTATGCAACATTAATGAAAGAACATGTGTGAAAGAAAAACATTTATTATGAATACAATAAAGTATAAAAACACAAATTACTAACAACGTACTAACTAAACAAAGATGTGTATGTTAGTGTGTGTGTGTCTATGTAAGTCAGTGTGCTTCCCAAGATGGTGGCTTAAATAAAAGTTCACACCTTCCTTAGCATGCTTTCAAGATGGTCGCTAGCCACCCGAAAGGTAACTGCCCCCACTCCTTCTGAAGTGGTTTTACGACCGTTAGCAGGGGAAGATTTAATGAGGTGAAGAGATATGCGTGTGTCTGTGAGGATGCTAAATTAGACCAACAGTATAGACTGAAATGCAAAGGATGACCTTGAAGAGCATTACAAACTAAACTTACTTTCGAATAACTTATAATCCAAAATATCTCAACACATATCATACTCATAAACATCACACAGAATCGAATAAACAGTCTTACTTAGCCTAGTATAATTATTAAGCACAGTTATTTTATCCGTCCTTGGAAAGGGAAAAGAGGTTGCTTTGCAGTTAGCAGTTTGTCCTGCCAGTCTTCTGGCTTTGGGGCCAGAGTTACCAGTTGGAGTTGACCCTGGTGGCTTTTCACACCTCTGGGTGAAGTTGTCCGGAACAAAAGGACATGCAGCATCCTGGGAGACTGCGTTAGGGAGGCTTTCTCAAGAACAGAGACCATACAGTTTTCAGGCTTTTGACTACACGTTTAGGCCGAAGAGTAGGCCTGTGGTTTCATAAAAACCATGTCCCAACACACATAAGTGTAGTTTGATGTTCAGCATGTAATCGGGACAATTAAATGATCCACTCAGAACTTCAAAGGTTTGGTGTGCGCGTCATTGATATGTCCAGTGTTTAGCCCACAGTGGCTTATCGTTCTACTAAGGAGAGCTGCAATAGATACAGTTGAATAAATAAAGTGGGAAGTGGTGGCTTGTAGTTTCTTTTACTAGATGTTTGAATAAGTGACAGCCCTATTAGGGTTGGGCTGATGAACTATACCATCGTCCATCGATGATTGCTGACATTTTGAGCCAACATCAAAATGCCCCCCTATTCGACGATGTCAGAGGGATGATGGAACTGATATAGTGATCGAGAAGTACACCTACAGGGTTAAATAGGGCCGGAGCACCTCCGGTGGGAGGCCCTATTGAAATTGAAAGGATTATTCCGAGAATTTTTCAACATGCTCAAAAAGTTGTAAAAGTTTGCAGTAAATTAGAATGTGGTGTAAATTTACCTATTCTGGAGTATTCGGAAATGGGCGTGGCAAAATGGCTCAACAGCGCCACCTACGGAAAAGCCCCTCATTTAGCATTCACCGATCCTCACGGAAATCAAGACAGTTGTGTATCATGACCAGATGCCCAAACAAGCCTTAAGGACCATTATGAAAAAATTAACAGGAAGCTCGCCATTTTGGATTTAGTGGCCATTTTGGTCATATTCCATATTTTTACTTTGATGTACTTGTCGTAGAGCTTTCATCAGATCAACTTAAAATTTAAACGAGTGTCATCACAACAAAATGGAGATCTAAAGTTATCAAAAAAACAACTTTTCGTCTGACCGTGGCGTGGCATTCAAGTTTGATGAAATGCCATCAAAACACAAGCTTCTGTATCTCAGACTTATTTGGTCCAATCGAAAACCAAACTAGACATGTAAGACATGAGTCGAGACCTGAAGACATCTACACAGAAATCGTTACTTAAAATCACAGCGCCCCCTGGTGGCAGCAGGAAATGTCTTGCTTTTGGTACGTTTTACACTTGGATGTATTTCTCCTCATCTACTTTGCGAAACCATGTCAAATTGTGTCAAATGGGTCTCAAGACATTGATAATGTAGGCTTACGATTACTGTGACTTTTCATCATGCGGATTATTAATGGCGTGGCATCAAAGTTCAACTCGCCATGACACACGAAATTGCTGTAACTTCCGTGTTCATGGGTCCAGCTCCCTCAAACTACATGTGTGTATCAACAGCTCCCCCCTGAAGACACTCAGATGGTTTTCAGGAATGGGCGTGGCAAAATAACTGACTAGCGCCCCCTAAAGGGCAGCCTCGGCACTACGATTGGTCTAAATCTACAAACATCGATAAGGACATGTGTCTTTTCAAGACAAACAAAATAAGTCTCTTGGACCGATATGCTAAACCACACAGGAAGCCCGCCATTTTGGTTTTGGTAGCCATTTTGGCCATATTCCACACTTTTACTTTGATGTACTTGTTGTAGAGCTTTCATCAGATCAACGTGAAATTTAGTTGAGTCTCATCACAACAAGGTGGAGATGAAAAGTTATTAAAAGATCGATTTCTTGTCTCACGGTGTGACCGTGGCGCGGCCTCAAAGTTTGATTACACGCCATCAAAACACGAGCTTCTGTATCTTGGACATATTTGGTCCAATCCAGTCCAAACCAGACATGTGAAGGCTGAATTATAGTCCTGCGACTGCAACCGCGGAAGCCACGCAGTTGCATCGACGGACTCGTTTTGGTTTATACTTCTCTAACGTGCTGCACGTGTTGCACCGCAATTCACCGCCAGAACACTAGGCAGAGTAACTTTTTTTTCCGAAGACAAAACACACAAAGAAGAGACGTCTTCTTATTCGTCGACTGTTTATTTACATCGCCAGTCCGGCTCCTCATAGCCTATTTCTGACGGACAAATCGGCCAGTCAGTGACGGGTTATACAAGTGGTCATACTTTCGGATCTCTTCTGCCAAGTGCTCATCTATTTGTTCCATATTCGTTCTTCTAAATCTTCCGTGATTTTCGCGTATTGTGGGGCATGAAACCGGAAACTATACTCCGGACGGGATGTAGTAAGCAGACCAATCACAAGCCTTGCAGGCTGCGTGAGGCTCGCGTCGCTTTGTCGTGTACTTGGCAGAAAAATTGGCAGAAGCACGCAAGCCGCCAGAGGGCACGAAAGGGGCGTGTTGCGTGTCTTGCGTGCATGTGTGCGTGCGTGCAACCCGACTATAATTCGGCGTTAAGACAAGAGTCTCGACCTGATGACATCTACAAAGACAATATGACTTAATACGATAGCACCACCTGCTGGCTACAGGAAGCAAAGCGTTTATCCTTGCTGCAGTGCGCAAACGCATGGAACACAGAGACAAGCGCTTGGTTATCGAACAGGCTTTCTTCATCGACCGCAACAGACTTGAAATCGCCTGTGCTCGGGCCCGTTAGTGCTACAACGTAGCCCTACTTTAGGTTATTTTCAGACACTGTTTGGACCATAAACCTCTGTTAGTTTTGTACTGCTCCTCTCTGTGTCTTTTTCATTCAAGATGTGCACTGCCAACCAGTGTTGCCACAGTTACTTTGAAAAAGTAATCTGATTACTGATGACTGTCTACTCCTTTAAAAAGTACTTTACAGATTACTTGATTTTAAAAGTAACTAAGTTAGATTACAAGTTACATTATTAGTTACATTCAGCAGCTGCCGATAACACCCCAGTATCTGATTGTGGTATGTGGTAAATAGAATCTGAAGGTCTTAGGCTGACCTCAGGTAGTAGGTCTCCTCTGGCTCTGCCTCAAATGTGAAAAAGTCCATCTCACCCTGGCTGTCAGATGTGGGAGCACACTGGCAGGGTCTCTGTGCTGCAGGAGTAGTTGTGCGGCGGCACTCTGCTGTCAGAAGCTCTTTTACTCGCTCCCTTTTACCTGCATCTCTCAGCCATCGGAGTTTGAAATTTGGACAACTGGCAGCTGCGAGAGGGGCATCTTTGTCATCCACCACAGTGGTCCCCAACCCCCGGGGCGTGGACAGGTACCGGGCCGTGAGTCATTTGGTAACTTACATTATTTTCGTTTGATTTATTATCTGATTCTGAACAGCATTTTATTTGGAAAAATGACTGGATCCTCTCTGTTATGACCCATGCTTTACGCATGTCAAGACGCTTGTCTCGGTAACGTGTCTTTTTCGCTACACACAAACCCACACGGTATTTGTCGGACCCATTTGTCAACAAACCAGGTGAATATCCAGTCTGTGCAAGATGAAGATCAGCTGCTGGATATCGCAGATGACAGCGGCCTTAAAAGTATGTTCGAGAAAACCACTCTGCCGGTGTTCCGGATTAAAGTCACGGCCGAATACCCTGAGATCCCCACAACAGCACTAAAAACTCTGTTGCCATTTCCGACATCATATCTGTGCGAAGCAGGGTTTTCTGCTGTGACGGCAACCAAAACGAAATGATGGAGTAGACTGGACATCAGCAACACACTGCGGGTGTCACCCATTAGCCCTAGATGGGACCGCCTTGTTGCAGAGAAACAGGCTCAGGGCTCCCACTGATTCAGCGTTAGTTATATGTTTCATGCATTTTATATTCGTTTTTTTATTATTGCTACTCACTGTTGTGTTGTTGGTGCCATGTTACGAGGACGCTGCTAATAAGGTTGCATAAGAATACAGGTCAGTTCACATTCATTATTATTATATTTAGAAAATACCCCAGTTTCTTTGCTAGTCGATATCATTTTATTTTCTCGTACTAAGTAACACGTTACCGGCATTACTGCTGCCAAGTCATAAATCTCATTGCTTTCACACATGCAATAGTAACCTTGAGCAAGCAGAGACATTTACAGTTAGGTCCATAAATATTTGGACATTGACACAATTTTCATTATTTTGGCTCTGTACATCACCACAATGGATTTTGAATGAAATAATAAAGAATTGCTTTAAGTGCAGGCTTTGTGCTTTAATTTGAGGGTATTTACATCCAAATCAGGTGAACAGTGTAGGAATTACATCACATTTTATATGTGGAACCCCCCTATTTAAGGGACCGAAAGTAATTGGACAATTGGCTACTCAGGTGTTCCATGGCCAGGTGTGTGTTATTCCCTCCTTATTTCATTTACAAGGAGCAGATAAAAGGTCTAGAGCTCATTTCAAGTGTGGTGTTTATGTTTGGAATCTGTTGCTGGCAACTCTAAATATGAAGTGCAATTAGCTGTCAGCATCAGTGAAGCAAGCCATCATTGGGCTGAAAAATCGCAACAAACCCATCAGAGAGATAGCAAAAACATAAGGTGTGGCCAAATCATCTGTTTGGTACATTCTTAAAAAGAAAGAACGCACTGGTGAGCTCAGCAACACCAAAAGACCCGGAAAGCCACGGAAAACAACTGTGGTGGATGACAAGAATTATTTCCCTGGTGAAGAAAAACCCCTTCACAACAGTTGGCCAGATCAAGAACACCCTCCAGGAAGTAGATGTATCTGTGTCATAGTCAACAATCAAGTGAAGACTTCACAAGAGTAAATACAGAGGGTTAACAAGATGTAAACCATTGGTGAGCCTCAAAAACAGGAAGACCAGATCAGAGTTTGCCAAACGACATTTTATAAGAGCCTGTACAGTTCTGAAACAACATCCTATGGACAGATGAGACAAAGAGCAACTTGTACCAGAATGATGGGAAGAGAAGAGTATGGAGAAAGGAAGGAACTGCTCATGATCTAAAGCATACCACCTCATCAGTGAAGCATGGTGGAGGTAGTGTTATGGCGTGGGCATGTATGGCTGCCAATGAAACTGGTTCCCTTGTATCTATTGATGATGTGACTGCTGACAAAAGCAGTAGGATGAATTCTAAAGTGTTTCGGGCAATATTATCTGCTCATATTCAGCCAAATGCTTCAGAACTCATTGGGCGGCGCTACACAGTGCAGATGGACAATGACCCGACGCATACTGCGAAAGCCACCAAAGAGTTTTTTAAGGTAAAGAAGTGGAATGATCTGCAATGGCCAAGTCAATCACCTGATCCAATTGAGCATGCATTTCACTTGCTGAAGACAAAACTGAAGGGAAAATGCCCCAAGAACAAGCAGGAACTGAACACAGTCGCAGTAGAGGCCTGGCAGAGCATCACCAGGGACGAAACCCAGCGTCTGGTGATGTCAATGGTTTCCAGACTTCAGGCTGTCATTGACTGCAAAGGATTTGCAACCAAGTATTAAAAGTGACAATTACATTCATGATTATGTTAGTTTGTCCAATTACTTTTGGTCCCTTAAAACGGGGGTGCCACATATAAAATGTGTTTATAATTCCTACACCGTTCACCTGATTTGGATGTAAATACCTTCAAATTAAAGCTCAAAGTCTACACTTAACGCACATCTTGATTGTTTCATTTCAAATCCATTGTGGTGGTGTACGGAGCCAACATTTTTCATAAGGACCGTGCTGTGTGCACGCTATGTTTTGAAAATGTTGTGGGCGAACGTTTAGTGTTAAGCGCAACTTTGAAACAAGGCACGAAGAATTTTCAAAGATCATGCAGACAAGGGAGAATCAATCAAACGTGCATTGTCCAGGTATGGGAAGCAAGTCAACTTTCTAAAAGGCTTTGCTGCTCCCAAAAACCATGCGACTGAAGCAAGCTTTCGCAAATCTGAATATGAGTGTGGTTGGTGGGGATAATGGCAAACTTATTATTGCAATCATAATGAGATAAACATGTTTCTTCAGAGTGTTGTTTTATATATAGCCAATATGTATTGAATAAAATAACAAGTCTGTTTGAAATATTAATGTGGTTCAATTATAAAAGTTAACAGGGTTAAAAAAAATTGATGGCACACTATTTAAAAAGTCATTTTCCCATTGGCGCTTATTTTCAAAAAGGTTTCCGACCCCTGGTCTAGATAATAGTTGAAAACACTGACACAGCGAATAATTCAGCAGCTTAAGGAGTTTGTAGAGGCCAAAAAGAGGGCTGAAAATAGGTAAAATTGGATTTAGGCCCTATCCCATTTCACCCCTTCTCCCTTCCCATACCCCTAACCCTTGTTTTCAAAGGGTTATCTTGCCCCTTGAAACATAGTTACCAGGGGAAGTGGTTGAAATCTTCCCCTACGAATTTGGGCAGGGCTTCAAGAAGCTGTTACATCATCAGTAGTTGTCGCGGTAACCCGACTTGACATTAGTAGTTATCTATGTAGATAGACACAACAAAGCGTGTCAATCATGCTATGCATAGCTTTCACAAATTAAATATTAACCTTGAGCAAGTAGAGTTTAACTGGCATTGGCAGATCAGAACGTATAATTCAGGAGGTCATGTACTCTGCACTCATAACTAATCTGCTATACCCAACCCTCCTACACACAAATACACACACACACATTTTATTTAAGGGTGTTGTGAAAAAAATGAGCATAATACTTTGAGGCTAAACTTTTGCAATTATTATAGTTTTTAATAATAGTATTAAACCTGTATTAATAGAGAAAATCAAACATTTGTGTGTCTCCCTCCCATCTTGCCTTCCATCTTATCTCAGAATGTAAAGGAAAGACCAGCAGTGCTGATGTAGTGTCTAAATCTCCTCCAGAGGATCTGAACACGTCTGTGGAGATCGAAGAGGCTTAGGAGAACCGCTGCCCCCCGTATTATCCAGGGCAGATGTGTGGAGATCTCTCAACCAGATTAACACATGGAAGGCACCTGGACCTGATGGCATCCCTGGCTGAACTCTCAAGGTGTGTGCAGATCAGCTGGCAGATGTGTTCACAGACATTTTCAACCTGTTACTGCTCCAGTCTGTAGTCCCCGCTTGTTTCAAGAAGACCATCATTGTCCCTGTCCCCAAAAAAACTAAAATCCACTGTCTGAACGACTACCACCCAGTAGCACTCACTTCCATCATCATGAAGTGTTTTGAGCGGCTAATCCAACCCTTCAGCCCCTCCTCCCTCCCTGACTCTCTGGACCCTCTTCAGTTTGCCTACAGGCCAAATAGGTCAACTGCAGATGCCATGTGAGAATGCTTTTCATTGACTACACCTCAGTATTCAACACCATTGTGCCCCTGAAGCTCGTCACCAAGCTCAGAGACCCTTGGCTCAACATCGCCCTCCGTGAGTGGATTTTGAACTTCCTGACGGGCAGACCAGAGGTGGTGCGGATAGGCAGCACCACATCCTCCACCCTGACTGTCAACAACGGTGCCCCCAAGGACTGCCTGCTCAGTCCTCTCCTGTACTCCCTTTTCATGCATGACTGCGTGGCCACCCACAGCTCCAACACCATCGTCAAGTTTGCTAATGACACCACTGTCAAATGCCTTATCACCGGCGACTATGAGAAGGACTACAGGGAGGAAGTCAGAGCCCTGACATCTTGGTGCCTGAACAACAACCTCCATCTCAACGTCAGCAACATGAAGGAGCTGATCGTGGACTACAGGAATAGACAAGGAGAAGGACATGCCCCCCTCTCCATCAATGCGACCACGGTTGAGCGAGTCAGCAGCTTCATGGTATGGAACTCCTCCGATCTGCAATAAGTCCACTAAACCAGCACCATGGAATATTAGCACTATTTCACATAATTCTATTTGTTTTTTCGTCAGGTGTCTATATATATATTTATATTAGAGCTGTGAAAAATAATAACGCATTTAACGCATGCGCAGAAGGACCTTCTAATTCCGCCCACTCTGCACTAGGCGCCGCTCTAATGCAGTCAGACGGCAGCTGCTATTCAAACAAACAAACAAAATGAATAATTCTGATGAACGTGAGAACCTCCTGGACGGGAAGATCGTGTTCCAAAAAAACAAAGATCGAACATTCAATAAAACCAAGGTGATATGCACACTCTGTGGGAAGACGTTATGGTTTCACAGTAGTAATACCCGCCTAAAGTACCACCGCAACTCGAAGCATGCGTTGGTCGGCGAAGGGCGTTCAAGTGGAATGCGCCAAACCAGACTCGCTTGCAGGACACATTGTGCAAAAGAAGCGGTCAGCTTTACTGTCATAGAATGTGAACAAGTTAGTTTGCCTCACCAACTGGCTAAAGAACGACTAGCTAAGACGGCCTTTTATGTCATGTGTCATGGTGTGGTTAATGGTTGTTTGACAAAAAATATAAAAAATTTCAACCATCCTATGGCTAAGAAGCTCAAAGAATTTCTGTTTGATTTTAAAAAAAAAAGTTTTATTCAACCACACAATGGCTAAGAAGCCCGAATTCTGTTTAGGATGAAGATTCTATTAATGTTCCATATGGAATAGCAAAGATAACTGCTAAAGAACTGCTGAGTTGCAGCACCATTGTTTTGTTTATTTATGAATATAAAAAGAAAACATGTTAAATGTATATATCCATCTTTTGTTATAAACTTTTTGTTTCACAAAAATATACAGAAAAAATCGGTAATGTTATTAATCATGATTAATCCATAGAAACCTGTGATTAATTTGATTAAAAGTTTTAGTCATTTCGCAGCCCTAATATATATATATATATATATATTTACATACATATATTTTATTTTCTACTTTACATTTTTTGATATTCTATTTTTTTTGGTTGTAATACTTTGAGCATTGCTAGAAGAGAGCCTGTGACTCAAGCATTTCATTTCCAGCGACTGCTTAATGTTATTCATGTGCATTTGATAATAAACTCTTGAATCTTGATTTGCTAGGCATTCTGTGTGAGTCTGAAAAATCTCTGTTCAGAGGGCTGAATAGTCCTAACACTTGCCCCTACCCTGTCATCCCAACGAGAATCTGGCCACCATACCCATATGTGTAAAACGGAGGGGTAGGGCTAAGTGGTAAGGAGAAGGGGTGAAATGGGATTGGGCCTTCGTCCCATTTCTGAAGCAATTTAAGATTCACGTTTATGTTTAATAATGGAGACTAGTCAAGTGTCCCTTGCTTTTCCATTTGTGTGGAGTCAGTCTCAGGAAGGAAGGCCTGCAGACAATTCCTGCTGCTGTGCTTAAAGAAGTACTGGTGGAAAGTAGCTATGTCTGATGCTAAGTAATTAGCTCAAGGTGTTAATTATAACCTGCAATCATTATCTCATTTGACTGTCAAATGGAGTTTTATCCCAGATGGTCCAGTGGACAATAAAGCAGTTTTCAATTATTTTAATCTATCACTTTTTGAGACCTTTTAAAGACCATAATAAATTAAATTTAGGACCTGTGTCAGGTATGACAGATAATGAAGAATTATACATCGCCCCATTATTGTATGGAGGACCATACATGACATAAGTAAAAATAAATAAATAAATAAATGTATAAATAAATACAGAAATAAATAAATAAATGAATAAATAAAAATGGAAATAAATAAATAAATACAGAAATAAATAAATAAATATGTTAATACCAAAAGAAATGTCAAAAGAAATGTCTTAAATATATTTTAACATTTATTTTTTCCCTGATACATTTCCTTTGCATTTGCAGTGTCCTTATGCTAATGAGAAAGGCGGGCCTAACCGCAGTCTCATGCAGGATTGGTCACAGGAGTGTAATGATCCAGCCCTACTACTTCTGCCTTTCAATGCTGGTGTCCAGTAGCTGTTTGCAGCGTTGAGCCAGTTCACACTTAAAATGAACTAGTTCAAGTTCAGAGGGTTAGTTAAGGTTATTTTTTATTGGGATGATTTAGGTGTCAGTAGTCCTGACTGTGAGCGTCACGTCTCGTGTTGTACTGAGCACAAGGAGCGAGCCGAGAGGAGGAGGAGGAAACAGAAACTCCAGCTCGGTACAAACCACCTGCAGCTTCTGCTGTGATCATGAAGCCGCTGATCTCTGAGCAGATGTGACCAGAGAAACTCTGTGTTTCCACTGTTTCCACTGTTCCACAGAGTCACTAACTGGCTGTTTCACGGTGAAGAGCTCAAGTCTCAGTCACTGCCCGTGTCTCTGAGCGAGTGTGTGGCACAGCGCAGGGGCTGTGTGTGTGTGTAGCTCAGTTGACCAATCCTGCTCGAGACTGAGGTTAGGCCCGCCTTTCTCATTCGCATAAGGACACTGAAATCGAAAAATAAAAGTTGGAATAAATGTGGAAATAAATAAATAAATATGGAAATAAATGCAGAATTAAATAAATCAATGTCTTAAACTTATTTCCACATTTATTTATTTATTTCCACTTTTATTGCAACTTTTATTTATTTCCACATTTATTTATTTCCACATTTCAGTGTCCTTATGCTAATGAGAAAGGCGGGCTTAACCTCAGTCTCGAGCAGGATTGGTCAACTGAACTACACACACACACACAGCCCCTGCGCTCCGTCACACACTCGCTCAGAGACACGGGCAGTGACTGAGACTTGATCTCTTCACCGTGAAGCAGCCAGTTAGTGACTCTGTGGAACAGTGGAAACAGTGAAAACACAGAGTTTCTCTGGTCACATCTGCTCAGAGATCAGCGGCTTCATGATCACAGCAGAGGCGGCAGGTGGTTTGTAACGAGCTGGAGTTTCTGTTTCCTCCTCCTCTCGGCTCGCTCCTTGTGCTCATTACAACACGAGACGTGACGCTCACAGTCAGGACTACTGACACCTAAATCATCCCAATAAAAAATAACCTTAACTAACCCTCTGAACTTGAACTAGTTCATTTTAAGTGTGAACTGGCTCAACGCTGCAAACAGCTACTGGACACCAGCATTGAAAGGCAGAAGTAGTAGGGCTGGATCATTACACTCCTGTGACCAATCCTGCATGAGACTGCGGTTAGGCCCGCCTTTCTCATTAGCATAAGGACACTGCAAATGCAAAGGAAATGTATCAGGGAAAAAATAAATGTTAAAATATATTTAAGACATTTCTTTTGACATTTCTTTTGGTATTAACATATTTATTTATTTATTTCTGTATTTATTTATTTATTTCCATTTTTATTTATTCATTTATTTCTGTATTTATTTATACATTTATTTATTTTTACTTATGTCATGTATGGTCCTCCATATTATTGAAGATGTGATAAATTGGCATAATAGAGAAAACCGTTGAATTGTTGGTTAATCTTGCAAAACTACAGTACAACTTTCCCACAACCAAGCCAAGTAGAACTACAACACAGAAATATTACAAATCAAATGTTATATCATATTTGTACATAATATAAAACATATTTTTAACATATTAATCCCCTACAGGACTTCTTATTAACTGATATATTGTTTTGTAAAATCAAATTTTTGCAGGTTTCATGGATGCAGTTTGAACTTTCCAAAAGAAACATGTAAATGTACAACACAAACAAACTATCGGGATATTGGCAGGCCCATTTTCCTATTCAGATTCAATGAGTGATGGAATGCATTTTATGGATGTTCTGAAATCCCCCCGACATCACAGGATTTCTTCTGGTCCTGGCAATGGAAAGAAGGAGGGAGAGAGACAGAGATTAGGAGAAAGAGCGTAAGCAAGGAAATTAGCAAGATAGTGAGCGAGTTAGTGAGAGCAAAAAAAGAATCCCTCTCTTGCCAGGGCACCGATAGTCATCGTCACCAGAGACAGCACAGACCATCTGCCTGGTGTTCGCTCATTGGTCTGAGTGTCGCACCTGAGTGCTCTAGCAACAGAAAGTGAACTTTTCTTGCTGCACAATATTGGTCAGAGGCATCTCTTCCACCGGCCCCCCCACCTGTTTTATTTGCTGAGGTTTTAGTATAAGCTATATTTCCTTTTGTTCTTCTTATGTCCGGCCATCAGTTATTTTGTTTTATCAACAGCGTTAATTTTCTCGCAGATACTATCCCATATCACGTTTCTTTCAGTTATATCAATGTTTCTTTGCTGTAGCACAAAAACATGTTTGTTTTCCTCTTCAACTAACACCTCCAATTCCATGGAATTCAATTTACCTTTGCATTTGCGGTCACTCTGCTCTCTATAATGCTCCATGGTGGAAACCAGTAACGCACGCAAAACACCCATTTAAATTCTACTGCCTCTACCATGTTTGTACCTATTATCATTTGTGCAATTATTTTTAATCGATCACCCACAAAACACCCACAATCTAGCCATGCAATCTGTTTTAATGCACACGAAATTAAGCACTCTTTATTTGGGATCTTAGTAGATCAGGCCCTAAGTGTAATTTTTCATGGGCTTTCATGTGTTTTGCATAAGCATTTTGCCATACTAATCCAACATTACATTTCTGTTGGCTGAAGCCTCGTAGATAAGCTTCATTGAGAGACAAACAGTTTGCTGTTGCAGCTCAGGAGGAACTTACATTATTATGCAAAACATTGGCCTGATTCATTGATAAAACAACTAAGATAATCTTCACTGTGTCCCATTTTCATAATATATATATATATATATATTAACCTGTTAAAAAGCGGGTGAAATTCGCCTAAAACGCCTGTTTGAGGACACCCAACTTAAATTGAATGCTTTTCTTGAACCATTTGGAGTACATGCATGATCTTGGTCACTTTTGAAAGGTAACATTCTGAACTTTCCAATCTAACTGCTACTGGCATTGAGTAATAGCAGTTGGCACACAGTGAGGTAGAAGGTTTTTATTTTCGCCTGAATATTTTTGCTAAACAGATGCCTGCTGATGACAGGATAGCTGGGGCTGATAGCTGGGACTTATGAGCTGAAAAACAGAATGGGAAACTAGCATGAAGCCTTGACTAGCCCAAGTTCAAATTTGACCAGAATTCCACAGAAAATGAATATTTTACAGATGTTTTACCAAGGGCATGTCTAGGCTTATTCCAAAAAGGTCATTTGGAGGCTCCAAAGGACCCTTGTTACCCATGGTAACCAAATAGGCTAAAAAGGCTACTTTTACACTAAAAATCATACTTTTATATAAAGGAGACAAAACTGGTCGTATGGTTAAAAATGTATTCAAATATACATCTTTTATATTTTTGGATACATGCCAGCCATTGTAGGAGTCACGACCGGGGACGAAACATAAAGGCACACCGCAGGAGGAGGCTTGTGGAGGACTTTGTAGTGCCCTATCAGGATGTCAGCACCCATGAACCTAGATGGACCTATATGGGAAAAGAAAAGTTAGTCGGGAGCTATTAGAAGAGCCGTACAGAGGCGGTAAATATCTGTCCATGATTATACACATAAATAAAACTTAGCTTTCACATGTTATTGGCAACATGACAGCCATTGTAGCAGTCACCCATGCACCTTGACGGACCTATATGGGAAAGAAAAATTAGTCGGGAGCTATTAGAAGAGCCGTGCAGATGCGGTCAATATCTATCCATGATAATAAACATAAATAATACTTAGATTTCAAAGGTTATTGGCAACATGCCAGGCATTGTAGCAGTCACGACTGGGTAAAAACACAGAGGCACATCGCAAGAGGGGCACTTCATTGGTGTCTTTGCATGGCACAGCCTGCACCTCAGCCGACCATTGGTGCTGTGCCCAGAGATATAAACCAGCCTGTGATGTGTTGTGACTGGAGCAGGAGGTGGTACGGTTCTGGCTGTGGTGGGAGATCCCGCCTCTGCCAGCTCCTTGATGAGGGTCTCTCAGAAGGTCTTCTGGGCCATAGGTACCTGTCCTTTAGCCCGTGCAAGGTCTTTATGGAGGAGAAAGGCATTCACTATCCTGATGTCCATGAAGTGATAGAAGAATGTCTTGTACCACCTCATTGTCTTGTGGAGGACTTTGTAATACCCGATCAGGGCGTCAGAGAGGTCCACTCCACCCATACACCTAGTTGGACAGAAAAACACAAGATTGAGAAAAATATACAAAAACATAACTATATGAAGCACAAAATTACTACATTTCAAAGGGCATAAAACATTGGTAAATATATAATATGTACCTGTTGTATTCCTTCCCTGCTGGTGGGACCAGGATGTTCTTCAATTACCACTGCCCATCTGCACCTTTGACAATCCTCTTCACTGTCTCCTCTGAATTGGCCGTGTGGTATGTTGAACACATGGAGACGTCCCTAGATTTCGAGACCAAAGCATTGACATTGCTTTTTGGGAAACCAATTCTGTTTGTGCAGATGGTTCCACACGCCCAAATCCTCTTCTGAAGGAGGTCGCGGAAAAGGGTGGGACTTGTATAAAAATTGTCCACAAAGAGCTTGTAGCCCGATCCCAGCAACTGTGTGTCAATGAGCTCCATAACAGAATCGTAACTCAGCCCCTTGCCAGTAAATCCCTGTAACTTCCCCTGATAGACAAAAAAGTCCCATGTATAACCGTTCCTGGAGTCCGCCAGAACGAAGAGCTTGTAACCCCAGCGAACAGGTTTGTTCTTCATGTACTGTTTCAGTCCAATGCGTGCTTTGGAGGCAACCATGCGCTCATCGATGGCAATATCTTGGCTCGGGTGATAATTAATTCTGCAGGCGTCTCTTATCTACTCATAGATCGGTTTGATTTTGCAGAGTCGGTCGAAGGCTGCTGTGCCTCTCTTCCCCTCGTTAGCAGCATCCGCCACCAAGCTACTGAGGTGAAGTGCCCGGGAGATCCTGAGGAACTTCCTACCACTCATTACATGTCTCGGGAATGGCAAACTGTACAGTTGGCTCTGTCGCCAATAGTTGTTAAATCCACAGCATTTTACAATAACCATGTAAATAACAATGGACATGAATGACAACATGTCCTGCAATGACAAACTAATCCATGGTTTGGTGGGTGTGGAGTAGTTCTTCGAGCCAAAGTCATTTGTGTTATGAAGGACTGTCATTGAAATCTGGTAGGTAAAATACAGTTGAAAAAGCTGCAGGACTGTGTACGTCGCTGTAGAGATGAGCTGGGGTCCTGGTTGACGTGTGGTTCTGAAGGTGGGCTGTGGTGGTGTCACATCTGCACCATCTATATGCACATTCTAATCGGCAAACAAAAACAACTATTATCTCTCCCACATCTAAATCCACACCTTTTACTAATCAACAGTAAATCCTAAAAAAACACGAACACACACACACAGTCATTTATAAGTTATATATTATAAGAAATTACGTACTTGTCAAGAGTAATGTCTCGTCCTTCCTGAAACATGGCCTCTGCCTCGGAGTCAAACGACGTGTCGCTGTCTTCCTCTGATACGTCATCATCAGACTTGTCGCTATCACGCCGATAACACAGATCCCTGGCTTGTTCGTCAAGTTTCGTTTCTCTTGACGTTTCGCCATAGTGTAGCTTCAAAACTCTCCAAAGCAAGACTGAATTCTGCGCACGGATCTCACAGCAACGCTTCCGTCTTTTACGCACAGATCTCAAAACCACTGCTCACTTACTGTTACGCACGGAGATGAGATGCTCTGGAACCAGGTGTTCGCTGTTGTGCAGTGACTTGCTGTGTGTTGATATTTATCTATCAGGTCGCTGAGGACATGTACTTCCTGGAAAATGTAATTGGCTAAATGATAAGCCAGTCATAACGACAATAGATTGCAGTTGGCTGAGCCTCGCCACGTCAGAAGAAGGGCGCGCACTGTCTGTAAACAAGGTTATCGATCTGTGGATTAATATCATGCTTCTTAGGTGAGTGACGTCGACTATCTTAATTAATTTTTTTTGTAAGTTGTCTGACTGTTACGTTGATTGTACCGGCTGTGGTGATCGGATCTTGAAATGGTTTACATCAGTGGAATCAGACGAATCTTAGCTTTCTAACGATATGTTGCATTAGTACCAAGCTGTACGACGCAGTTCTTTAAATACAAATGTCGATAAAAAAGCAACCTGGCAGGCGTATCATGGCCCGTATTCGGGCCATGATAGCTTAAGCGGTTTATACATATATATTGTGTCCTATTTTTATAATATATGGAATTATATATATATATATTTAATTTAATTATTTGTAATTGATGAAATAGTGCTCTAGTGCCTCAAGTTAATAGCTAATTAGCCAAAAGCCAAATATAGTTAACTTGTGTCTTGCGAATTTACAAGCATGAGCTACTAGGTAATGTAATAAGTTAGGGCAAAAGCTAATGTTCTATACTGAAGGGGAGACACTACAGGGGAATAGAGTCAAATTTGTACTTAATGTTGTTATCACAATAGCTTTTGATGCTTTTATCCAAAGCGACTTACAATACGTGCATTCAACCATGGGGGTACAAACCAGTGTCAATTTCGTTGGCGAAAACTATGACGAAAACTATGCATTAACAAACTTTTACCCATGACTAAGACGAGAACAAAAATGGATCTTTGAAAACAAAAACTATGACTAAATCTATGTTAACGTTCGTTGACGAGACGAGACGGAAATGTTGGTGGTTGACTAACACACAATCAAAAAAAAATCTAAACTTGCATGCTCCTAACATCATTGGTTGATGTTGCCCGTTTTGCCTTCTCTGGCCAGTGTCTCGGCTTGACACCATAGTTGGAAGCTCACTGGTTATTTTGGCTCGCTGGCTGGCTGGTAACTAGCTATCCGGACCACTCCGTGAAGCAGGAAGAGGAGACGTTTCTTTAGTTTTAACACCGCCACATAATTTCTTGGCTATACAGCAGGAAAACACTCTCATCACCTCTTATGTGCTCCCATCTTGTTATTCCACACAATCTAGCGCCTTACCCACAATACCCAGGTGCACTACGTCACACACTACAACTTTCCTTAAAGGGGCCGGCCATACCTGCAACACCCGGTTCTGTATCCATATTCAAACTGGCTCATAGTGGGTCTTAGTACGTCATATTACAGGCAGCCGGAAAACAACATGAGTAACATGAGTGTATTATTAATAAACAGAAATAGCCTCGCTGCATCACCGTTGGAAGATCCACAGCAAAAAAAAATCCTAAACAGATACTAACGTGAACTGGTGGCGTTATTCAAATGCGGACTTTCAGGGAGTCTCTGCGTAATGTGCAGTAACTGGCTCCTTGTGTGTGGGAATCAGGCTGTGAAAAACACAACGATTAAAAAGATCACATAAGTAAAGCTGGAGAATGTATTTTAAACAGCACAGCACATCTCTTCTTTAATCATACCCTCGCTCCGTCGGCCATTTTCATCAGAGCTGTGAAAAGACGGAGAGCTTCCTACAAAAAAACGAGAACAAACTGTTCGATTTAAGTAGCTGCTTCTTGGCCAGACCTCCGCCTCTCACCCCGCTTCCCGGCTGGTTAGCGTCCCAGCTGGCTAGCTTCCCAGCTTCTCAGCCCCGAGCTGAGGAGGGGGCTGTGGCTCGTAACTTACCCTGACGCAGGCTCTGCTTTTCGGCCAGACCTCCGCCTCTCACCCCGCTCCCTGGCTGGTTAGCGTCCCCCCTCGGCTAGCTTCCCAGCTAACACCCGCTACCCCGAGCTGAGGAGGGCGCTGTAGCCCGTAACTAGGGCTGCCGCGATTAGTCAACGTCACCGATGACGTCGACGCTGAAAATGAGTCGACATCAATATTTTAAACCGTCGGACCCACTCAAAATTATGAATTTATGTTCTTCTTCAATATCGCTACCTAACGCCGGCTTTACACCGGACGAAAAGCGCTGCGACGCTCCGCTATTCTCAAGCGCGCTGGCGCCCAGGTGTTCACGGTATGTAACCCTTTGTACTGTTTGGGGGCAAATCATGACGGTCTTCATAGCCCCCCCCCTCTCTTTTTCTCTTTCTGTCTCTGTCGATCTGCTTGTGTGCTTGAAGTGGATGGGCAGAGGGGGTCATTTAATTTTGTGATTGGGAAATTGGGGAAATTAAAACTCTTTTATATCATTTAAAATATGTCATTAATATCATTTAAGATCATTTCCCAGTGTGTTTCCTGGCGCGATACACTTGCTACAAGTGGACAAAATTGACCATGGAATCGTTCAAAGTTATTCACTACAGTTGATTGACATGTAGTTTTAGCTAATAGGAAGCCCCTATGTTGGTATGTTGTGGACTAATAGGATGAGGCAATTAATGTGGGGGGCGGGGTCAGACACGGAAGTGAGGACCCAAATAAAAATGTCAACATAAGTATAGCCGTGGCCAAACGTTTTGAGAATGGCACAAATGTTAATTTTCACAAGGTCTGCTGCCTCAGTTTTTATGATGGCATGTTATACTCCGGAATGTTATGAAGAGTGATCAGATGAATTGCAATTAATTGCAAAGTCCCTATTTGCCACGAAAATGAACTTAATCCCCATAAAAACATTTCCACTGCATTTCAGCCCTGCCAAAGAAGGACCATCTGACATCATCTCAGTGATTTTCTTGTTAACACATTACATTACATTACATGTCATTTAGCTGACGCTTTTGTCCAAAGCGACTTACATTTTTAGTACACTCAACATTTATGAGGGGGTGAGAGTGTCGACGAGGACAAGTCTGGAGATCATTCTGTCATGCTGATTGAGACAGAATAGAAGACTGGAAGCTTTAAAAGGAGGGTGGTGCTTGAAATCATTGTTCTTCCTCTGTTAACCAGGGTTACCTGCAAGGAAACGTGTGCAGTCATCCTTGTTTTGCACAAAAAGGGCTTCAGAGGCCAGGATATTGGTGCTAATAAAATTGCACCTAAGTCAACCATTTATCTGATAATCAAGAACTTCATGGACAGAGGTTCAATTGTTGTGAAGAAGGCTTCAGGGTGCCCAAGAAAGTCCAGCAAGCGACAGGACCATCTCCTAAAGTTGATTCAGCTGCAGGATCGGGGCACCACCAGGGCAGAGCTTGCTCAGGAATGGCAGCAGGCAAGTGTGATTGCATCTGCACACACAGTGAGTCAAAGACTTTGGGAGGATGGCATGGTGACAAGAAGGACAGAAGGATGCCATTTCTCTCCAGGAAAAACATCAGGGACAGACTGATATTCTGCCAAAGGTACAGGGATTGGACTGCTGATGACTCGGGTGAAGTAATTTTCTCTGATGAATCCCCTTACCGATTCTGGAAAAAAGCTTATCCGGAGAAGAAAAGATGAGCGTTACCATCAGTCCTGTGTCGTGCCAAAAGTAAAGCATCCTGACACCATTCATCTGTGGGGTTGCTATTCAGCCAAGGGAGTGGGCTCACTTACAATTCTCGAACAATCCTCTCCGAGAACAACTTCTCCCAACCATCCAAGAACAGTTTGGTGACGAACAATGCCTTTTCCAGCATGATGGAGCACCTTGCCATAAGGCAAAAGTGAGATCGAAATGTTGGGTCCATGGCCAGGAAACTCCCCAGACCTTAACCCCATTCAGATCTTGTGTTCAATCCTCAAGACAAACAAAAACCCACAAATACTGACAAACTCCATGCATTGATTATGCAAGAATGAGCTGCCATCAGTCAGGATGTGGCCCAGAAGTTAATTGACAGCATGCCAGGGCGAATTGCAGAGGTCTTGAAAAAGAAGGTTCAACACTGCAAATATTGACTCTTTGCATCAACTTAATGCTATGGTGAATAAAATCCTTTGAAACTTTTGAAATGCTTGTAATTATACTTCAGTATACCATAGTAACATCTGAAAAAAATATCTAAAAATACTGACGCAACACACTTTGTGAAAACCAAGACTAGTGTCAGGTTTTATATTTATTTTAAGCTTGGTGTACTTATGCCAGATAGTTTAGAAAAAGGTGTTATCTGCTCTGAGGGAAACAATCCAATTTGCATTTGTAAAGTGCAGAGCATTGTCATTTGCATGTGAAAGCCTCCCCTAGGCTTAGGAGCAGGGGGGTCAACTCCCAACATTCTCAGGCTTGTAAATCTGCCAGAAACTGGTAAATCCACATGAATTTTCTACGATACGTACTGACACAAACTCTTCTTTTTATGCAGTTATGGTAGAAACAACCATTACAAGCCTATGGCGGGCTAAACTTTCCTGTCCTTGATAATCTGGTAGCACAAGTATGGTTACTTCCTGGACTGCTTTGAGGGTAGTACCACAGGCAGCAACAACATGGAATGCTCCATGTACTTTTTCACATTTTTATAGAGTCAAGGTGGCTTTCCTCTCAGCTGCTGGACAGGGGGGGACGACGACGACGACATGTATGCCTCTGTTCCTCGCATCTCTGATGGTGGTGCACTGAGTGGTGCATCTGACCATTTTATTTTGGAGTTGATAACAAATTTGCATGGCAGCAGTAGGTGGCAAGTACTCAACAAGACAAACAGTAAGCTGGTTGGAGTGATGTACCCCCTTTGAAAAAGAAATTCAGCCCCACCTGAAACTCTGTGAGTGTTGGATGTGGCAAACTTCATCTGGAGGCCACGGTCAGATGACACTTCCAGTAGTTTTTCCTGATAAATAACAGGTAGCTTGTTTCTGTTTGCGTCGGGAACGCTTTTCGCAGCGTTTCTTGAGATGACCTGAATTCAGAAAGTTTCCTCTTAAAAAAACTCAGGTGACTTACCAACATGACTTTATTGTTTTGTCTGGAGATATCGCTGAAGATGTGCTGGCTTAAGCCACTGTTGGCTAATCTCTCACCACAGGAAAACAAAAAGTGTAAATAACCCAATCTATGTTATTGTTAATATTGTTGACGTGTCTGTTATTTTATCGTGAAATATTTGCTCGCTTTAAGCTCAGGCAATTTCATTTCCGTTTTTTTTTTTGTTACATGCTTTTATTTTGAAAGCGTTCCGGTATAGTCTGCGTTAAATTCATAACGCAGACTTCCTGTTATGAATTTGTAACCTCACAACGGAAAAGTGTGATGCTTTAGCGCCCCTCCGAAGAGGCACAAGCTCTCACGGTGTGGCTTAGGGAAGTTTCAAATAAACCTGAAAACAAAAATCTCGACCTTCTAATGAATACTAACGGAATTTTGCTGGCTCTGGTTTTGCCTTCTTTGGCACTTGTCCCTCCGTCTTTCAGCGGCATTGCTGCTACGCTTCGACCCGACTCCATTGTTTGAGTTTTCAAGGCGGCAGTGATGACAGGTGATGACTGGTGGCCTGTGCCAGGTTGGGTCAAACCATCGGTATGGGGAAGACTCTGGGTTTTTAGGATAATGAAATTGAATAGCCTACTGAATATAAATTCAGTTCATGAACTTAAACTTATATTTTATTGAATATTTATTAAATAAAAATTTTTAAAGGATTTTTGAATGGATGCTAATTTGAAATATATTTTAAAAAATCTGACGTACCCCCTGGAGTACCTTCAACTACCCCCAGGGGTACGCGTACCCCCATTTGAGAACCACTGCATTAGAGAATCACCTGCTGTATTCTCTCGGGGGATCAGTCTGACATTATCCAGAGTTTTGACTAGGGCTCAGGCTGTCAGGAAAAATTCTCTAAAGTCTCTAAAGTTTGAGTGTCATATGAGCTGTTAATTTCAAGAAGCACTACCCAAAAATTTAAGAAATCAACCGTTAGATTCTCGGTTGGGTCATTGGTGGAGAGTGAGGCCCTCATAATCTTCCCTATCTTCCCCTTGTGATAAGGACGTGAGGCTATTTTCATCTAATTTTTAATGGTTATTTTTCGTTCAGTTGAAGTGGCCAAATGTCCTGAACTGGCCTGTAACAGAACCATATTGTCAATCAATCAAATTTTCATATATATTCATATTGTGACGTGTTAGTGAGCGGATTGGAGGGTTGGAAGTGTGGATATATTGGAAGATTGTTGAGTGGGGCTGTGTTCAGTCCAGTTCTGCTGATTGATTCTTATTCTTATAAACTTCTGTTTCGAATTGTTGTTATTATTTGTATTGGTTTGAGTAAGACAGAAGTTGAAAACAAACAACTATTTGTTTTGATTTGTAAAATGGTAAAGCAATGGATGAACGGACTAGTGACAGAATCATGTGGATTGGTCAATTAAGCACATTTATGATTATTATGATTCATGTGATCTCTTGAACACCCTAGCTTACCTGCACATTGCTTCTCTGTCAAATTGGCAGGGAAAGGGATATTGTTTTTCTCTGCGTATACAAATGCCAGTTCACGGCACTTAACTGGAGCAAGGCCATGGAACTGGTCAGCTAGTTGTTTCAAGTGTTTGGCAAGCTCCTCCTCCTTCTCATCTGTGAATATTCTATTTGCCTCGGCTACTGCACCCCAGGCTACTGGTTTTACTTCCTCTTTCTCTTTTTTCTTTATAAATCTTTTGAGGGTTGTCTTGTCAATACTTCTATCCCTTCCAACTTTTCTTAAGGACTTCTTTCCTTGCATGACCTCAGCGGCTGCACTCTCCATCTCTTCCTGGTGTAGTTTCATGGCTTTTCTACAATGTTTATGACATTAAAAATAAAACATATGTAATGTGATATTACACTACAATATGTTCAAGACTAAACTTAACTTGTGCTTCATGTCTCACTTTACCCCACAGCATTTGTCTCACTTTACCCCACAGCCACCGTTTTAGAAAAACAACATCTCTTATCAATTGAGGCTAATTTTCAGCTAGCATCAATCACATGGTTTTATATGTTGGAAGTTCACCAACATGTATGATATAAGTTTTTCTACCAATTTGTTTTGACACAACAGTTGATTAAGTTCAAAGCAAGAAAATTTACTTTTACATGCAAAAAACAAATTTTTGTGAATAAACATACTTTCCACAGCACCAGCACCAACTTCTCCTTCATGGCAAGGGGGGAATGGGAGGGGCTTGAAAACATAATGGTCACATGACCACAAATGTATTCCGTTGCCTAGATACAGGGGGTGTCTCACATTACCCGATGTCCAACATTACCATCACCTCCACCCAGTGTTGCCAACTCCTCAGTAAGGAAAGTAGCTATTGGCTGTCCTAAAAGTCGCTAGAAGTCGCTTAATGACGTCATTTCTTAATATGCATTATTGTAAAGCTCGCTGTAGGACGTACAAAAAGTGAGAAAAAAAAACCCTCAAATCTGTTCAGAATAAAAAATGAGCCTTCAGTCTATGAAATCATATTGCATTCATTTGAAAAAAAATGCTGATTTTTTAGATAATTATCTCGGAAATTCCTAGATAAACTCTAAATAAAATAAAAAACATAACTTTATTTTTTCCAAGTGAATCTAATATGCTTCCGTATTCTTATGTTGATTCTTGTTTTTTTATTTTATTTCCTGCCATTGAAATAGGCCATCAATTCTCAAAATAACTTTGTGACTTTAATGCTGTGTCTAGACCAGTGGTTCTCAACCTTTTTTCAGTGACGTACCCCCTTCGAAGAAAAAATTCTGCCGAGTACCCCCTAACCAGCGCAAAGCATTTTTGGTTGAAAGAAAGATGTAATGTGATTTATTAAGCCTTGTAATTTGACACATTCAAATTTAAAACTCCATCAATGTCAATAACATTGCTCATTTGTAGTGGTCTCTCTTGAACTATTTCGACATAAAAAGATATAAAAATAACTAAAGACTTTTATTATTATCTCAATATAAATAAAGATTTGTGCACCTCAAAATAATTATCAACTTAGAGTGACCTCTTTTGGGATCATAATAAAGATATGTTCTCAAACTGAACTCATGAACTTAATTATAGCTAAACACTTAATTATAGCTTAACTAAATCATTAACTTAGTTTTAAATAAAAGATTTGCTCAAAACATATTTTTTTTATATTTATCATCTTAAAATATCTTCTTTAAGGATCGAAAACAATACTGACAGGTAGCTTGTTTCCGTTTGTTTCGGGGAGGCTTTTCGCATCGTGTCTTGAGATGACCTGAATTCAGAAAGTTTCCTCTTAAAAAACTCAGGTGGCTCACCAACATGTTTTGTCTGGAGGTACCGCTGAAGATGTGGTGGCTAAATGCCACTGTTGGCTAATCTCTCCCCACAGAAAAAACCCAATCTATGTTATTGTTAATATTGTTGAAGTCTCTTTCTGTTATTTTATTGTGAAATATTTGCTCGCTTTAAGGTCATACAATTTCATTTCCCTTTTTGTACTACATGCTTTTATTTTGAAAGGGTACCGGTAGAGACGCAGACTTCTTGTTATGAATCATTAACTTCACAACGGAAAACTTGTCCGTTTTAGCGCCCCTCCGAAGAGGCACAAGCTCTCACGGTGTTGTTTAGGGAAGGCTCTCTGCTCTGGTTTCGCCTTCTTTGGTACTTGTCCCTCCGTGTTTCAGCAGCATTGCTGCTGCACTTCAACTCGAGTCCATTGTTGAAGTTTTCAAGGCAGGTGATGACAGGTGATAACAGGTGGCGTGTGCCAGGTTGGGTCAAACCATCGGTATGGGGGAGACTCTGTTTTTTTAGGATAATTAAATTGAAAAGCCCACTGAATATAAAATTTAGTTCATGAACTTACACTTATATTTTATTGAATATTTGTTAAATAACAATTTTTCAAGGATTTTTGAATGGATGCTAATTTTAAATATATTAAAAAAAAATCTCAAGTACCCCCTGGAGTACCTTCAAGTACCCCCAGGGGTACGCGTATCCCCCCAACATACATGAATCAATTTTAACCTGTATTGTTAAAAGTTAGAATTTAATCAAAAGGCTGTCAAGTGGAGTGGCATTGCTATCTCTACGTCCAACCCTCCTCCTTTATCCGGGGTTGGGACCAGCATAATGATCCAAAAGATCTGCAGAACGATACGTGCTTTCAGTCTCCAAAATCACCAGAGCAAGTCGCTAGATTTGTCGCTAGTAGCTTTTGACAAAAAAGTCGCCATGAGGATTTGGAAAGACGCCAAGTTGGCAACACTGCCTCCATCTCTGCTTCAATGAATATGAGTATTAATATGAATGGGGGGGGGCCGCTTCCTTTAAATCTACATATTCATCATTTTGCAGCCAGGTTTCAGTTACACACAGTAAATGGATCTGACGGTGAGTAATCACATCATTAATGAGTAGGGATTTGGAATTGAGTGACCCGATATTTAATAAGCCGTATGTAGATTGCAGCAGGGAGAAATTGGTGGGGCTGAGATTGGGGAGCAATGAGCCACTCATTAAACGTTGGAGATTCAGTGAATTGAGTGCAATGTCAGCGTGTCAGCAGATTATGTAACATGGAACATCTTTCAGCCAGCCTGTGTCGTATTGTGTGGAACTCACAGTCTGCTGCTCATTGAATGTTTATGCTGAGCCTGCAGTTACACTCTGAGCTCAGTCTCTCATAACCACTGTGTGCAGAGGATACTCAGTCTGTTTTGATAGTTTAGTTTGGCTCTTTAATAACCATTAAATCATTTCAGTTTTATGCACATTTTTAAAGTTAAAAAATTGTCTAAGTAATATTTATTATAATTTAGTGAGAATCTCCTATATTAATCAGGGCCAATAGTAATCTGCTGTGTTAATATTGATTTACATTATTTGCTGTACGTTGACACAGTTTTGAGAGTCTAAATATGCTGGAAACTATAAATATTATAGAAACAAAATCGTGTTCATGCATCTTACACATGCACTTTACAGTTTTGAAAATTAAAGTTCCTGGGGTGCTCAAGATGGTGGCTAAGCAGATGTTTCACACTCACTCTGCACCACAACAAGGATAGCTTCAATTCTTTTCATACACTTATTTATACTAAGCATGATTCTAGGGTTTTTGCATTTTAATAATATATGTATTGGGGAATATTTTTTTGCCGCTGACACTATGCTGCCAAAAAATTTAACAAAATCAAGCAGGAGCAAATACACAGCTAGCTCACTCAGCCTCACATATTACATTTAATTTAGCTGATGCTTTTATCCAAAGCTACTTACAACAAGTGCATTCAACCACGAGGGTACAAACCCAGAACAATGGGAATTAAGTAATACAAATTTTCTTCAATAAAACCAAATGCAGAGAAGCTAGCGGCTGCTAAAAAAAAAAAAATGGGACTTGATCAAGCCTTTTGTCAAGCTATTCAAGATATGACGGATTGATGATCATGAAGGCTCTGGCAGGAGAAAAATATATTTATTTTCTGACTTTCTGAGGGCACAGAATGGACCTGACCAATACAATTCTTTGAAAGTTGGCTTCCCAATTTCCTCCACATGTAAACCAGAGCTGTGCATGTTGAAATCGAGTGCTGGATGTTAGGGTTACTTGTAAGTTAGGACCCCAAAGCAGAAGCGGATCGATGGTTAAGAGATGGAACAGAGTTTATTGTCACGAAGTACAGATGCAGGCTGTGGCGGCAGGGTGCTGGCCGGCTTGGAGATACCAGATGAGACGAGGATTGAGACTCAGCGGTAGGGCACATGGAAGGGCTAGGTAGACGAAGGAAGATGCATTAGTTAGTAGATATCCATGAAAGACACGAGGGTCGAAAATATCTGAAGCACATGTTCTACCGTACACGACGGCATAATCTGGCGCAGTAGTGGTGGTGAGCAGACCAAGCTTTTATAGAGGGGATGATGAGGTGGATTGAGAGCAGGTGTGCCTCGTCCGCTGCAGCCAGGAAACAGCCACGCCCCCTGCCACACACACAACCTGCACTGGGAGACAGAGAAGGAGAGGAGGAGACAACACGCACCTAACAGAATCATCACACTGGAGGCTTCCATACGCGGCTGGGGTCTCATTTATAAAAGAATACTACGATTCATAGTCAAATGAATATCAAATTATGCAGCTGACCAGTGGGTTTCCTGCGGCATCACAGCATCAAGCGATGTGAAGAGGAAGTGAAACTCTCTGACACTGACATCGAGGTGTTTGTTATTGAGGTGGAGGTGAAGAGAGATTTTATGGGACAGCATTGATTTCTCTAATAAAGAAAATACACTGACCCTCTGCCGCTGCTGATGATAACACAATGTGTGAGGTCAGAAATCGCTGAACCCTCGCTTCCTCCTCGTCCTTCCATTCGCATGCACAGATCGAGCAGATCTTCGCACCACTGTCACGGCAGTATTTATTTATTTAGAGCATCGGACCGATTCCCTCACATCGGTGAATCATCACCTCCTCTGGGATATTATTTGAAAGTTTCTTTATTTCTTGTAAGGGATCTCCTGTGCGCTCTGTGCGCTCGGTGCTCTGTACGCCTGATGGCACTGTCACGTTTACTGCAGTGATTTGATGATACACGAACAGTTTTAGAAGATATTATTAAAGACTATTAATGAGTCGGCTCTGTAACTCCGCTGTTAAATCGAATCTGAACGAATTTTTTTTATTATTAAAAGGCTTGTGTGTAGCAGATATGTCGCGCGAGCAAAACTAAGATGTTGGTTTTAATGTAAATTATGAATTGGATCAATAATCTGGCTGCAGTTCACCACCTCACGTCTGCATCGCCACTTTTCCTTCTCCAAAACGTCCGAGTTTGCGTCGAGTTTGTTTTTATAAATCCCAACGTTTGCATGAGAAGGGGCGTACGCACGTTTCAGGCCCCGCTTTGTATTGGTACAATACACCGGTTATAAATGAGACCCCTGGACTGTCGGGGTACCTCTATAAGTCATCTTTTTTTACTTTCCTGCTGCAGTCACATGCAAACGTAAAATTTTCAACGAGGTGAAGCAGTGACTGAGGTAAACCCCTGCCCAGTATTCTCTCCCTTACCCGGACACATTAAGACTAAAGTGTTTGAGTCCCCTGACCAAGCTTAGGCCTTTATGGACAGTCTGGAGTGAGGACACTGTGCACCTGACTAAACACCAGCTATTGAACTCTATGATCATCAGCTTATCCAAGTTCACTTTGGCTTCATACTGTTCCAGGTGACTGATAACAGGACTCAATGTGTATGAGTGTTTATGATATAATGTGTACTTTAATTAAAACCCTAGAACACTAACGTCGGGTCTTTTTACCCAAGCGAGAGTGGTCATGGGATCTTTTTATAGGGTCCCACCATGATACCTTTTTTTCATTTTATGAGATGTTGTATCGGGGAAAATGAAAGAAGAGTACTTCAAATTGCCATGTATTGGTGTACATTATAATATTTTGATGAGAAGTATTTTTTATTGGGGATATTATATCGGGTCAAATCTACCCGACGTTAGTGATGGTGTTACTAATTGAACGTTAGTGCTCTAGGGTTAAAACTAAAGTGTTACAAATTCAGTCCACACAAAGAGGAACAGAGAATACCTTTTCCATGTAGAAAGACATTCACATGTTATTGACATGTGACTCTGTTAGGAGGCGGCAAAGGAATATATATTTAGGGACAATTCTTGTTTGGAAATGGGGAAGCCTCTTTCAAAAGAACTTTCTTGCTCTCTGTCAGCAGAGAAGTAACCATGTTTTGGTTAGAAATAATTTACCCTTTATAGAATGTATTAGGACAGGCGATTTGTGGTCATTAAGTTGATTTATGGATTGTGTGTCGAATGTTTACTGCCCTCCAGGTCACCCCCTGAACTCACAAATGCAATACTGAAGTTAATCAATCTGCCAACCAAATATATAATAACAGGAGGAAATTTGAATTGCAAAACAGCAAATATCCCAGACAACGTAAGGCTGCTTTCCTTTTTCAGGTCTTGTTTTGTGGAAGAGTCAAAAAAGTGTTTGCATGAAAAAGCAGCCTATGAATGACAGTATGTTTATAACATTGCTCCTCTTTGCACATTATTTATTTATATTCACAATGATAACTAATAATTATAATTATTAGATTTAGCTCCAGACAGGTGTGTGCTTGAGATCGTACCTTTAATTGCAGAGCAGGCTTTAAGTTTGAGCTTGAACAGGCTGCTGAAGAACACAGCTGGGTATCTGAGTGTATCTTTGTAGAACTATGTACAGTCTGGCTGTTCTGTTTAGTACATGGATGTGTCAAAACTCCCTAAGAGCTGTCGGGAGGACAGAATGTAGCCAATGTCCATCCATTCCGTGTTCTAAGCATACATCCATCAAACTTGAAAGTCTGGCAGCCCTTTTGATTTGGATGCAGGCAAGCGCATTTGGTATTGGACGCACTAACTGTACTTCTTACTTTTGACTGAATGGGTGCCCCAAAGGAGAGAGATAAATACTGGAGGATTTTAGGTCCCTTTTCCTGAGTTGTTGTTCATTATTCATATGGAAAATGTTGATGTGTCAGTGTCAATATTTACAGCCGGTTGAGGTCCCAAAAATGTGAAAAGCCAACCTTGGTCACAAACTGCAAGCACTTCTTGACAGATTTTATCCACAACAGTAAATAATGGAGATAGTGCAGATAAATGCTGTTGGTTGTGACTTTGTAGATTTCACTCAGATGTAGTGCTGCATAATGTTGTTCCGATTTTGCTCCCAGACGTACATATTCTTGATCAATTAATCTTTCAATGCAATAAGCTGTTACTTACAAGTAGGGCAGGAGCTTGGTAGTCACTTTGAACTGAGCTGAACTTTGAGCAACAATGGCCAGTGAATGGCATACACATCTGTAGATTAGGCTGGTTGTGTTTGGGCAGTCTGTAAACAGAATGATGTTTCCCAACCATGACGCTGGCTCTATCTGCTGCAATGCCTACTATATTTGTTATATCAAGCACAGTAGATTGCAAAAAGCTGAGTATAGCATCCACTATCCCACCAGCAGAATTTTCCAAATGTTCGATTAGTCCCAGGTAAGTGCTCACAAACCGATGTGTTTCTTTTAACAATATTCTACTCATATTGTTAATGGTTATGCCGGTTGTTTCATCCAAGTAAAGTCAGTAAGGCGAGTCACTTATGTCATCAACACATGTTGTTCACTGTGCTACTGGGTGTTTGTACGCTTCGTATTTATAATTGTTGCAGTAGACCATGCCACAGGGCTCTCACCACAGCAGCCAGAGACAAACAATTAAGGTTTAAACATCTATATTTAAAGACCACACATACAAACAAACATAAATAAACCAACTTAAAAAGGGACCAGCTCAGCACTAGTGTCTCCTTTGTTCTCGAGCCTGACTGTCTTGAGAGTGTGTTTCCCGAGGCATCTCCGCTGCTGCCTTTTAAACAAATTGCTTCAGGTAGAAAAACTTATATCATACATATTGGTGAACTTCCAACATATAAAACCATACAGAAAAGGTATTAATATACGGAAATCAATCAGAGGGAGGATGAAAAAGAATGGGAGGGACAGCACGGTAATTCGCTAACTGAATTTACTGATTTACTGTGCCTTGTATGTGTCTTTTGGCTGCAGGCCATATTGTCCTTTGAAGTGGCCCAGAGGAAGAACAGCAGTGTGCTCTGACACGTGAAAGCTGTTTACATGACTGTGAAACAGCACAGAAGCCGAAATGGACATGTCCACCTCAGCAACTGTAGGTGTTGTTCAGAAATGTATAATGACATGTCTTCTGGAAAACTTCAAGTAGTGTTAATTTACACAGAGCTTATTTGGTTGGTGCTGAATTAATATTAGCTTACCTTTTAAACATGTTTCTGTGATGGCCTGGCAATATGCATGTATTAATGCAGACTAGCTGCTCTCTGACTTTCTCTGTCAATTAGTGACTTCAGTGACTTCAATGCTTTATATCAGAAAGCAGCTACCTGCTGCAACCTATCCTAGATAGCTTATGGATGTGGGCCACTTCAGGCAGTGATGCACTCCTTATGGCCTTCTCGTGGCTCAGACAAAATGGGTCTGAGCCTAAGGTAGCCCACTTGTAAATTAAACAATGCGGCCCAAATATCACAAAACTAATGTGGGCCTTTTATTGCACACATGCAGTGCTCCACACAAGGTGTAATCTGGATCTGAACTGAGAGTTGTCCGTTTGGGAAATGGTGAATATGACCCAAATATAACAAAAAGAATTTGTGCCAGTTTTGTCCCCTTTGGTTGACTTGCATTATCACTATGGCTTACTGTACATGTGGCCCAAATCTGGCAACCTAGATCGGCTGCCCAAGTGCCACACAGTATGTGGACCGAATGACAGTGTGGCAGTGTATGGGAAATCTGGGCGAAAAACAATTGTTCTTTTTCAAGTGGAACGATCAGAGTGATCCAATATTGTCACCATGTTTTCACATTGCATATGTGGTTAATAAAAAATATATATTCATAGCTGATTATTTGAGCTGAAATTTTTTGATAAAATTTCTGTATAAAATATGTCCTTCCTCAAATTATCAATGGCACATGTCCTGTTATTGAAGAGAAAGAATCCTTAGGAGAGATATTGTTAAGGATTTTTTTTCTACGAGAGGACAGGAACACAGCAACAGGAACGGGGAGAACACGGCATGGGAAAACAAAGAGAAGCTGCAAGGCACACAGGAGGTCTGTGTAACACCGGAGGAAAATACAGATTAGTACTTAACAAAACACAAGGACTAGAGAGCTGAGGGAAAATACATGCAGGTGCAATATCCGAACAATTGGGAATAATCTGGCAGCGTAGTGGAGTGAAATCCAGGCTTTTATTGAGACGTGATTAGATGAATGAGAGCAGGTGTGCCTTGTCAGCTTCAGCGGGGAAGCCAGCCATACCACCTGCCACACACGACCTGCAGAGGAAGAACAGAAAGGGGAGGGGGAGAGAGAGAACAACTTAACAACCAACAGAATCATCACAAACACTGTCAATTTCCACTGCTATGCGGATGACACCCAGTTATACTTGTCAATAAACCCAGAACAGTGTAATCACTTAACTAAACTCCAAGCCTGTCTCAAGGACATAAAACCTGGCTGACCCGTTTAAGAGTAGGATTAAAACCTTCCTTTACTATATACCTTATGTTAGAGCTGGTCCAGGCTTGTCTTAGACCTGCTCTTAGTTATGGTGCTATAGGTCTAGAATGTCGGGGGAAACATGACACATGGAGCTTCTCTTTCCTCTTCTCCCTCTCTTTCACATTAAAGATATTAATGTCTCATCAATAAATGTTACTCACTTGACTTCTCCTCCGGAGTCCCTATTGCCATATCGTCTTCAGATCCAGTATCTTGCTGGCTGATAGTCATAATAATGGCGGATCCTGTATCGTGCTGGCACATTGTGATGATAATCGCGGATTGTGTTGGTATCTGATAGAGGTGGTGGACCACAATCAATGTGGCAGATCATGGTGGATCCTGATGGCCTGATAAGTGGATCTTGATTGTGGACTTTTGCGACATCCAATCGTGATGGTGGATCAAGATCATGGGGTCTACTCAGATAATAATTCACCCATTAATTTACCTTCCATTATGCCGCAAATTGTTTATTCTAATTCAGTGATTTTCAACCTTTTTTGAGCCGCTGCACATTTTTTACATTTACAAAATCCTGGGGCACACCACCAACCAAAATTACACAAAATTACACTCTATGGCCTAGCACAGTACATATAATACATGTAGTTAGTAATATAGTTTCTAAATGTATTAAAAAGCACTATTTAAAATTATTTCAGCCCTTTATTACTCTTATCTGTAATGAGCACAAATTGATTCAGATTTATGAAACATTCTTTGATTTAACTAAACTTTATTTAACGGAGACATATTATACCCATTTTATCACAGTTAATATGGTTCCTTTGGGTCTTAATGAAATGTCTGTAACATATTTTGGTCAAAATACCACAAGGATCATTTAAAACAGGACCGTTTAACCCTGTCTAAAACAGATTGACCTGTTTTGAGTGCCAATAGTTACTCCCGCCGTTTACCCGCGCTTCATTGAATTTCTTCCCCAGCCGCGGCAGGTGCCCAGCGGTTTAACCACAAATACCAATGATATCGGTGAAGATAATTACCGATGTGCAGATGTCAGTTAACGAGGCAAATATCGTCCGCTGCAGATGTTCGGCCAATAATTCAGTGCAACACTAGATATTAGTTAATTTCCCACGGCACACCTGACGATTTTTCACGACATCAATTGCATTTCTGCCCCTCCCAACTTCTCCATCATGGCAAGGGGGGGGGCCTTGCCATGATGGAGAAGTTGGTACTGGTGCTGTGGAAAGTATAGTTTCCACAGCACCAGTACCAGTACCAGTATAGTTTTTTCACAAAAATGCGTTTTTTGCATGTAAAAGTAGATTTTCTTGCTTTGACCTTAATCAACCATTGTGTCAAAACAAATTGCTTCAGGTAGAAAAACTTATATCATACATGTTGGTGAACTTCCAACATATAAAAACATGTGGTTGATGCTAGCTGAAGATTAGCCTGAATTGCTAAGAGATGTTGTTTTTTCTAAAACGGTGGCTGTGGGGTTAAGTGGGACAAATGCTGTAGCACAAGTTAGTTTAGTCTTAAACATATTTTAGTGTTATATTACATTATATATGTTTTATTTGCAATGTCATAAACATTGTAGAAAAGCCATCATGCCAAGAAACTATACACCAGGAAGACAACCCGGGGCCAAACACCCCTCGCAGAGATGGAGAGTGGAGCCGCTGAGGTCATGCAATGAAAGAAGTCCTTAAGAAAAGCTGGAATCGATATAAATATTGATAAGACAACCCTCAAAAGATTCATAAAGAAAAAGAGAAAGGGAAAGTAAAATCAGTAGCCTGGGGTCCAGTAGCTGAGGCAAAGAGAATATTCACAGGTGAGATGGAGGAGAAGCTTGCCAAACACTTGTAACAACTAGCTGACCAGTTCCATGGCCTTGCTCCAGTTAATTGCCGTGAACTGGCATTTGAATACGCAGAGAAAAACAATATCCCTGTCCCTGCCAATTGGACAGAGAAAGAATTTGCAGGTAAGCTAGGGTGGGCAAGAGATCACATGAATCTTAATAATCATAAATGTGCTTAATTGACCAATCCAATGATTCTGTTACTAGTCCGATAGAAGTGGTTGTCAATCTAGCTGTCGGGATTTTAACTATAACAACATGTGTTGTTATCGTAGTTTTAAAGTGGAAAAAGTAAGTGGACCACGTTAACCCGTAGCTGGGGTAAAGTGGGACACAAGAACATTTTTTTTAAAACAATCACATTTTCACTGCCCTTTGTCCTGAAGACATTCTGATCATTCCTATTGCTAGAAAACATCCTAAATTAATGAGAAATGTGTAAATTTTACTGATATATTATTTTAGCTCGCCTAGAGGGGAGCAAATGTAAAAACGTCCTACATTACCCCGCTCTCCCCTACATAAATAAATCATTGATTAAAAGCAGATTTAAAAAGGAGATGAGTGAGGGAGAATGTCTCAGGTGTTGGGGGAGAAAGTTCCAGAGGGAGGGGGCAGCGATTTTTAGAAGGCCCTGTCCCCCAAGTTCGTTGCTTTGACAGGTTAAGAGGGGTGAGAAGGTAGGTGTTGATGGATCTGAGGTTGCGGGTTGGATTAGTGTCAGTGCACCGAGTTAGAGAGGTAAGAGGGGGCGAGGTTGTGGAGGGTTTTTTATGTGATGAGAATTTTAAATTGTATTATTTGTAGCCAGTGAAGTTTCTAAAGGAAATGGTTGATGTGGTCTCTGGTGTGGGAGTGGGTGAGCAGACAGGCAGCTGAGTTTTGGACATTTGTTGATGAACTTGGTAGATGTGCTGTAAAAAGGATGCTATTGCAATAGTCGAGTAGTGAGGTGATGAAGGCGGGAAATGAATGATGCAGTGGCTGAAAAAGAGAGGTAGGGGCATATTTGGGAATTGTTTTTTAGGTAGTAAAAGGCTGTTTTTGTGATGTTGTTGATGTGGTGTTCACAGGAGAAGGTTGTGTGGAAGATGACACAGAGGTTATGGATTTGTGTGTACGCGGGAACAGTGGAGCCATCGATTGGGAGGGAGAAATTTTGGCAGGAGGTGGTGATTGATTTTGGGCCAATGATGAGGATTTCACATTTGTCAAATAAGTAACATGCAGTACTGAATATACAGGTATACAGAGAATTGTAGTTCATTATCCATTGTATTGCAAAGACAGAATTGACATTGCACAGTTAAGAGAGTTAAACCAGAGTTAAAGTGCAGTCCAATGGGTGCTTTTCAATCAATCAATCAAATTGTATTTGTATAGCACATATTCACAAATCACAATTCGTCTCATATGGCTTTAACATGGTGTGACATCCTCTGTCCTTCACCCTCAGCAAGAGTAAGGGAAAAACTACTAAAAACCCTTTTAACAGGGTAAAAATACGTAGAAACCTCAGAGAGAGGCACATGTGAGGGATCCCTCTCCCAGGACTGACAGAAGTGCAATAGATGTCAGATGTAGGAAAACATCAAGATTAAAGTTTTTAGCAGAATTGATGAGGGTAAACATTTTGAAGGATAACTTCAATACTATATGTCAAGCAGTACTGCTGCAATCAGTTTGTTGTCAGCAGCCAGCAAGATCATGATCCGCCATCCAGATCGGGTGCCACTATAGGCCACAGTCATTGTCCACTGCCGCTTATTAGGATCCATCATCAGCCGCCGCCTCGGTCCACCACCATTATATGATGCCAACGCGACACAGGATCCGCCATTACCACTACGATCAGCATGTAGTTCTACTTTGAGCAATACCTCTCCTTCAGACACTTAGGGTGAATCAGTCTTTCGCTGAAGGAACATCCCAGTGCTGTGATAGTGTCCTGCAGTGGTACTTGTTGTTTATCAGAGAAGACAGCTTGACCATCATCCTCCTCTGTACTTCCATCTCCACTAGGTCAAGAGGGTATCCTAGAACCAAGCTTATCGGTCTTGAACTTCCGTGTCCTCTTCAGGATCAGAGGATTGTTGCTGGGAGAACCTGTTCTCTGGTGAAACGTGCTTGATGTGACATTGAGACCTGGTCAGGGAGAATGGCACACGGAGAAACACATCGGCTTCTCTATGGGTCTAAATGAGCCCACAAAGACCGACACACACACTCTGGGTCAAACTGACCCAGGAACAACATTAGGGTTAAAAGGTCTTCAGGAGCACCCCCTGCACTCCAAAAGACCTCAGTCTACTGAGCAGATATAGCCTGGTCCTTCATCGGCTGTGATGTTGACTCCTGTTGAGAACAGCTCCCGGTATTTATTTCACCCCCAGTGTAGTAATCAGCACAGCTGATGGCTGTAAGCTGGTTACTCCTCAGGGAGTTCAAGGGAGAAGAAAAGCTATCAAGAGGGAGAGAAACTAACCTGCACACAGAGACTGAAGAGACGAGGGCTGAGCTGAACCAAGCCAATGGATAGGGTTTTGTCTTGGACATTTTAAGTTGAGTGAATTTATGTTTGTTCTGCTGCAAATAAATCATGATTTCTTACCACATTATTTTTAAATGTATTTTTTTATTTATGCTTGCACTAACACACAACACCAAACGTCTCTCTCTCTCTCTCTCTCTCTCTCTCTCTCTCTCTCTCTCTCTCTCTCTCTCTCTCTCTCTCTCTCTCTCTCTCTCTCTCTCTCTCTCTCTCTCTCTCTCTCTCTCTCTCTCTCTCTCTCTCTCAAACACACACACACTAGTATGTATGAGAAAGAGTATTGCGTACGCACAAAGACAGGAGTTTAGTTGACTGCTGTAGAGTTGAAAAGATATTTACAGATTCTGACTTTTCGGATTAACAAAATGTCCTTACAACACACACAAAGCCTCCTTCAATAAAAGTAATGTACACAACCAGATAAATCTTTATTTTCATCAAAAAGAGGATAAATCCGATCAAACATGCAACAATGCAAATAATATATTAAACATATAAATTGTCTTTTCTTGGTAAGACCACAAATCCTACTTTTTTGACAAATATATTTAAACATAATTTTAATGATAATTAATAACTCCACCCCTGTGTCGGGTCGCCAAAATCAATACAGACATACATGATTCCCTCTTGATGAGACTTCAATCCTCATTTTGGAATGGATTTTGATGAAAATTTGTGGAAGGATGCAGTATGGATCACAGAATAAACCATTACTTATTATAATTACATTATTGATATTATCTTTGGTGCAGATCTGGATCAGGGAGAGGATTTAAGAAAAAATATTCACTATCTTTAACAGTGTGAGATAGGACGTTTTGTAACATTAAAACAATTCATGGATTTTGATCATAAAATTCAGGCTTCAAAGATCCTTTTTTTTACTAGTTTCACATAATCGTGATTTGGGGAGGGAGGGATGGAGGCTCCGGAGCCTCTCACTTGGACATTTTCATTCTCACATACAGCGTGTGAGTATAATTTCACGAGATTATCCAGAGTTCAGTGCAGGTCTGAAAGCAGTTCATTAGTGTGTGCTATGTGGTGCAGATCCAAATAAAAAAAGTGAATTTAAATATAGTTTCATTAGGGGACTGTTGGCCTTTGTGGAGGTATGTGCTCTCATAGTGTCCTTATAGTTGCCTACAGTTGGCACATGTTTGTCATTGTCTCTGCATATGTGCCTTTGCACTCAAAGGGCCTCACAATTGATCCAGTGGTATTGTCATCTGCAGTGCATTTGTGCACTTAACATTTTTGAAACCACTTGCTGTTTCTTTACCTTTCGATATTCCCTCCACCACAGACCACCTGATGTGCAGCACTCATAGTGCGCTCACGACTCCTCCTCCCCCCACAAAAACACACATGTACCCCCTCTAGAACCTTCCCCTTAACAAACCCCCAACCGCCCTACAGTTTCCTCCTGAGCGCTGACCTGCACTGATCCTTTAATATTTGTGACAGCTAATATACTTCTAAATCAGTTATTATCACAGGGGCATCGTCCATAGGGCTCAACTGATTCAAAAGGTCATTCCTCTGTCTCTCAGTATTGATTAGTTGGGCCTGTTAACATGGCTGTGAGCCTTATTGAAAGTGAACATTGCCATTTACATATTTCCATAACCTCTATGTGGCTGTGCAAGCTCATTTAAAAGATTCTTTGACTCTGACTCTGCTCCAGTGAATAAGGCAGAATGAGGAGCATTATAGATATGCCAATAAGGAAACTAATGTTACTAAAACATATTAAGGGCATCGGGCAAGATGGAACGAAGGATATGTTGAGATATTATATATATTGCATTTTCAGTCTTTACATGTAGATTGTTCTTAAAATAAACACAGTGTGCCTGCAATGTAGGGCTGCTCAATTATGGAAACAGTAGGTTAATCATCATTAGCAGCAGCTTTTATACATCGGTGATGAAAGTTTATGGTCCCAATCATAGACTGTATACAAATATGGATGACATGAAGGCACCCCAAAGAAACCAAAGCAGTTCCCTGATGGCTGGCCGCAGCATAGGTCTTAACACCAGTCTCCCCCATGCAGATCAATTATCGACCAAATTAAAAAGTAAAAATACACCTAGAATAATTTTTTTCTCAATGATGGGTTCTGTGACTTTAGGTAGGTCTTATCACACAGATATATGTCCAATTGTTCAATTTCCCGGTAAGTTTTAAATATTTATTTCATATCGTAAAAATCGCCTGACATATCATGATTTATAGCTGAGACTGTCTCGTGAGTGGTAGAGCATGTGTATCAGCAGACCACTACTGTGGCTTCGTACCTTCTATTGCATAGACTCTGGGTTCAAATTAATCCAGATGACACCATTTATATCTGGAATATTTCGTCCCTAATTTCTGGGAGGAAGTAAATAATTATCGACACATTTTATATACAGTCTATGTTCATAATCCTTAAAAACCACACACAGGAAACTCCCAAAACTTCACTGATGAACGATGTTGAATTTCTTTGAAGAAAATGTTAAATTAGTCATTCATTGGTCCTTTCTTTCTTTTTCAGTTGTATGACTTGGATGATGATGAAAAGCGCAAAGAGTTCCTAGATGACCTTTTCAGTTTCATGCAGAAACGGGGTAAGTTATACCACTTTAGAAGATCAAGAACAAGATTAATAATACTATTTAAGTGTTTCTTACATTTATTGGAGAAGTAGATCCATTTTCAGACCCTTGCATATTGTGAGGAAGTTAGCCAACCAGCAGATGATAAAAGGTGCAGCCAGGTGACTAGATATTTTTAGATTACAGTGTCATGTTGTGTTATTCAGATTTTCTTGTTCTTTACACAGTGTCCTCTCCTGCCTGTCTGACTTTCAATACAATGAAACTGACTATTCTATGACTTCAACTGAATTGTCAAAACAAGCATTATAAGTAATTATGTTTTTTAGTTAAAGAACAATTATTTCCATGTTTAATGAACAATTTAAGGAATTGAAGTTGCCATTTAGGTGACACGGTCGTGAAGTGTTAAGTACAAGAAGGTTCTGGATTCGAACTTGAGACAAATATTTACCAAAAAAAATCACCATATGAATATGGTTACACAAGCAATGAGCTGATGACTCCAAAACCTACAACAACATTTAAACAAGTTTAAGCTTTGCCTGTTTTTGAGCATAACATATTTTACTGCTACTACAAACTCACTCAGACATTCCCAAAACTACAATTTCACCACAGTGGCTGTGTACTGCCAAATCTGTAGCAAAGCACACTTTGATGAAGTAATGAGTTGGGTGGTCACTTGGGTTTTGAGACAGTATAGATTGTTGTTAGAGCGCTCAATTAGAGATTGATTTTTGACTTAGTGTAGGGAGACATTGTCAGTGCAAAGCAGATCTCTACTGTTAGCCTTTGACAGCTGTGATGAGAGTAGACTGCTTCAAATATCCCAATCAATGTTTCTTGAAACATCACTGTCAACGACAGTGGGCTTGGTAGGCAGATATTCTAGTAAAATGTGTCAAATATACTGTGCTGCTTTAATAATGTAGATTTTTGGTTGACTAAATTCAATTCAAATATATTTGCACATCAAAAAATCATAACAAACATAATCTCAGCGCACTTACCTAGTTTTATCTAGACCGTACAGTATATTATAGAAAAACCGAATAGTATCACAATAGGCAGCACTTTGGCGACTGCGGAGAGATAAATCTCCCTCATTGACTGGAAGAAACCTCTTACAGAACAAGACTGAATTTGGGAGGACATCACGTCTCACACGTCTCAACTGGTGGGAATAATGGGAAAGGTGAAGAAAGATGTGGGGGCGATGAGGAACAGTTGTGGAATATCATATTTAATCTCTGTGTGACTGCTTGTTAATATGCAATTAAACGAGTAATTTTTGTAGATTTAATGATGTCATTGCAGCCCCAGATTATAATAACAACTAGAAAATTCCTCCTGCCGAGAAATTTCGAATGGGTGAGTAGTGCTTGCTGACGGCTCCAAAGAGACTCTTTCCATCTGAGAGAGAGACAGAGTTTATCATAAGGTGGCGCTATCACTATCACTGCATACACACTAACAGATCTGTTCAGGTCAGGGTTCTGATGAAGTGTGAGAAATTTGTGACAGAGAGCTCACACTTCATTTTCACACTGATCAGTAGCTGGCGCTATCACTATCACTGCATACACACTAATACATCTGTTCAGGTTTGGGCTCTGATGATTCCGGGAATATTCAAAGTTGGAAACTTGCCATGGGAATTAACGGGAATATACGGGAATTAACGGGAATAAACTGGAAATTGTGTGGGTAATTTATACTAACTGTATTTAGCTTTAATATACAGACATATATATAAACATTTTGTTTTGTCATAGGCTGATTTGAGCCCTGAGGAAACTTTGGGCACTTGACTATATGCTTCTGCATCTTTATGTCATTCTTAACATAGGTCTTTGCACAGTATTTGCAAATGTACACAGCCTTTCCTTCTACATTGGCTGGGGTGAAATGTCACCACACGAGATAGTGCAGGTGGCATTATTCTGTAGAATAAGATGAGAAAAAATCTTGTAAAAGAACACTAAAGCAATGCCAGAGATATAAATAGTTGGAATCATCTTTAAGAATATTTAAAAATTGATGGTTAAATGAATAGAAATAGGATAGATCAGACATTGGCAAAGTAAATTAAATTAACAATTTAATAGCACTTGAATGGCACTTACTTATAGCACTTTGCAGTTTTACTTAATTTTTGAGGAAATTGTACTTTCTTACTTCTTGTTGTTCTAGGTTTGTACCCTCGGTGTTGAATGCACTTATTGTAATTTGGTTTGGATAAAAGCGTCCAAACCAACGTAAAATGACTGGATCAAGGACACGAAAAGTGGACAATGAATGCGGAGTGTTTAACACAGAGTGGACAATAGAATACTTTGTCACTGAAGTCCAATCGAAGGCTGTATGCCAGATATGCAGAGAAACTGTCCAAGTTTTCAAGGAGTACAACATCAGCCGTCAGTTTGCTACGAAGCATTCTAACTACGGCTCAGAGGTTGGCGGATAATTTACAGATTCAGCAACAATTTTTTCACCGACAAACTGCGATTGAAAAGTCAACTACCAAGGCGGGTTTTGTTAAATTGCCTTTAAAATAAATGCTTTGCTATTTGTTAAAGGCCAAATCATTTCATGTAAGGATTTTTGCATTTCACCTATATTAGTTCACAAAAACACTCCATCCATCTGGTCCTGGCCCGGCCCCTCTATCAAATTTTAGAACCCATTGTGGCCCACGAGTCAAAAATGTTGCCCACCCCTGGGCTAGAGGAACAGATGAACCAACCTCAATCAGCATGCTAATATATTTTCCCCAGTAATATCGTCGAAACATACCTGACTAGTCCTGCACACTACAGCAGGCCTCAATAGCCCTGCTTTAGTGTGCAGGATGCCGGGAATTATCTGTGCATGTGATGGAAGAATGCACAGTGTAGGATTGATATTCAATAGGCAGCTTGTGCTGCATTCCATACATCTTAAAATAGAGTTTTGAATGATGTTTGTATTGCTCAGCGCTTAATTTACTGTCTTATTTTTTATTTTTCAAAATTCCTCAAATTCCCGAGCTCAATATTCCCATGGTAATTTTCCGCCCCTTTGCAACCCTAATGAAGAGCCAATCAAATTGTTGTTCAAAATCATTGAAAGTTGTATATTTAAGAGTTCAAAAGTCCCCCACTGAAAGACAAAGAAAAAGCAATATTAAAGTGCTGCCCTCACTTGGACATGAACTCACCAACTCTGAGTCACTGTCCGACATCTACCCACTGCACTAAATATAGTGTTAATAAAAACCATTGAAGTAGTTCTCATCTCATCACTCATCGTCATCCGCTTATCTGGGGTCGGGTCGCAGGGGGAGCAGCTCAAGCAGGGGGCCCCAGACTTCCCTTTCCCGGGCCACATTGACCAGCTCTGACGGGGGGATCCCGAGGCGTTCCCAGGCCAGTGTTGAGATATAATCTCTCCACCTAGTCCTGGGTCTTCCCCGAGGTCTTCTCCCCACTGGACGTGCCTGAAAAACCTCCCAAGGGAGGCGCCCAGTGGGCATCCTTACCAGATGCCCGAACCACCTCAGCTGACTCCTTTCTAAGTAAATGAGCAGCGGCTCTAATCCTAGTTCCTCACGGATGACTGAGCTTCTCACCCTATCCCTAAGGGAGACCCCAGCCACCCTTCTGAGAAAACTCATCTCGGCCGCTTGTACCCGCGATCTCGTCCTTTCGGTCATCACCCAGCCCTCATGACCATAGGTGAGGATAGGAACAAAGATCGACCGGTAGATCGAGAGCTTTGCCTTGCGGCTCAGCTCTCTTTTCGTTACAACGGTGCGGTAAAGCGAACGCAATACCGCCCCCGCTGCTCCGATTCTCCGGCCAATCTCACGCTCCATAGTACCCTCACTCGCGAACAAGCCCCTGAGGTACTTGAACTCCTTCACTTGGGCTAAGGACTCATTTCCTACCCGGAGGAAGCAATCCATTGGTTTCCTGCTAAGAGTCATGGCCTCAGATTTAGCGGTGCTGATCCTCATCCCAGCCGGTTCACACTCGGCCGCCAGCCGATCCAGTGAGTGCTGAAGGTCACAAGCCGATGATCCAATGAGGACCACATCATCCGCAAAAAGCAGTGACGAGATCCTCAGACCACCGAACTGCAACCCCTCCCCACCATGACTACGCCTCGATATCCTGTCCATGTATATCACAAACAGGATTGGTGACAAGGCGCAGCCCTGGCGGAGACCAGCACCCACTGAAAACGAAACTGACTGGCTGCCGAGGACCCGAACACAGCTCTCGCTTTGGGAGTACAGAGATTGGATGGCCCTGAGGAGAGACCCACTCACCCCATACTCCCGCAGCACCTCCCACAGTTTCTCCCAGGGGACCCGGTCATACGCCTTCTCCAGATCCACAAAACACAAGTGGACCGGATGGGCATACTCCCAGGCCCCCTCCAGGATCCTTGCGAGAGTGAAGAGCTGGTCCGTAGTTCCACGTCCGGGGCGAAAACCGCATTGTTCCTCTTCAATCTGAGGTTCGACGATCGGCCGAACCCTCCTTTCCAGCACCTTGGAGTAGACTTTACCAGGGAGGCTGAGAAGTGTGATACCCCGGTAATTGGTACACACTCTCTGGTCCCCCTTTTTAAACAGGGGAACCACCACCCCGGTTTGCCACTCCTTTGGCACTGTACCCGACTCCCACGCGATGTTGAATAGGCGTGTCAACCATGACAGCCCCTCAACACCCAGAGCCTTTAGCATTTCTGGCTGGATCTCATCAATCCCTGGGGCTTTGCCACTGCGGAGATGTTTGACTACCTCAGTGACCTCCACCAGGGAAATTGACGACGAAACACCATCAACCTCGAGCTCTGCCTCCAACATAGAGGGCGTGTTATTCGGATTCAGGAATTCCTCAAAGTGTTCCTTCCAACGTCCGACGACCTCCTCAGTTGAGGTCAACAGAGTCCCATCCTTACTGTACACAGCTTGGATGGTTCCCCGTTTTCCCCTCCTGAGGTGCCGGATAGTCTTCCAGAAACACTTTGGTGCCGACCGAAAGTCCTTCTCCATGGCCTCTCCGAACTTCTCCCACACCCGCTGCTTAGCCTCCGACACGGCAGCAGCTGCAGCCCTTCAGGCCTGTCGGTACCCTGCGACCGAGTTCGGAGTCCTCCAGGATATCCTATCCCGGAAGGCCTCCTTCTTCAATTGGACGGCTTCCCTGACCACCGGTGTCCACCACGGTGTCCGAGGGTTACCGCCCCTTGAGGAGCCTAAGACCCTGAGGCCACAGCTAGCCACCGCAGCTTCAGCAATGGAGGCTTTGAACACCGCCCACTCTGGCTCAATGCCCCCAACCTCCACAGGAATGCCAGAAAAACTCCGCCGGAGGTGTGAGTTGAAGATACGTAGGACGGGGGCCTCCTCCAGACGTTCCCAGTTCACCCGCACTACTCGTTTGGGCTTACCAGGTCTATCCGGAAATTTCCCCCATTCCCTGATCCAACTCACAACCAGATGGTGGTCGGTTGACAGTTCCGCCCCTCTCTTTACCCAAGTGTCCAAAACATGCGGCCTCAGATCAGATGACACAATCACAAAATCGATCATTGATTGAGTTTTCCCCCCTACAACCCTTAGGCGCAGGGAGGCGACCCTCTCGTCTACCGGGGTAAACTCCAACACCAACATTGAAGTAGTTAATATAAATAATCCCAGTGTTGCCCTTTCCCCCTTGGCCCCCCTCCTCAGCGTGAGTATCTCACTAACGACCGCACCTGTTTGGAAGAGAGAGTGAGAGATGGGCCTCCGGAGAACCGGTCGAAAAATATGCTCTCATTCAAAATCCATAACTCCTACCGCTGAAAGGAAAACACTTTGATAATCCCAAAACTCTGTCCAACAACCACATATCTGTTTTATTGGTGAGATTTAAGAAATGGGACTGCTGGAGCAAGTTAGGATTTTTTTTCCGTTTTGCTCTTTCCAGAAATTTCTCTCAAAATTTACATGAGACCAAATGGAGAGTCTGCACCACACATAATTTTGCGATTTTTCATGGCAGTCAAAAATATAGCTCCGAGAGATTTGCGAAGGAAACAATTTGTACTTCATTTTGATCTAAAAATCATATGACAACTTTGAGTCCCATTTGACGTCTTTGGCCATTTTATCGCGATTTGTTCGCAAACTGTTAAACGAAACTCTTAGAAAAGTCATAGCACACCATTCAACGTAATTCCGCAGGTTCTTTTAAGGGTCCCGTGTATGCGTGCCGAGAATTTTCTGAAGAAGAAAAAGAAGAATATACGCCAGGGAAATAAAAATATGAGCTATACACCGCTAGGCACCCAAAATAATTGTTGTTTTTGGGTTTTTGAATTTCATCCTGATGTGGGAATCAGCTGTAAAGCAACCTGGTAAAAAACTTAAGTCATTCCTTTTACTGTGATGTGTGTTAGCAAGCAGGTAAGTGTCTGTTTGTGTGTGTGAGTATGTTTGTGTGTGTCTGCAAAAATCTCAATCCATAGATGGATTTTCCCTAACTTAGTCGTCAACAAAGGTATGGGTCCCAAAACAATTTATATTCATAACTGATCAAGCTATCAAGACAATCTGAAGCTTATGATTATTAGAAAGTTATTCCACATCATATGCTATCAAAAGGAGTGCCGAATGAAGAGTCCGAAAGAAGTCAGAATAGGATTTCATGTATTGTTAATAAAGCATTTTTACGGGTATCTCGTATGGACACGACCTAAAGCTTTACAACATTAGTCATGATAATTTGGAACGAATGATGTCCTCATGACATCACTATGCAATCAAAAAATTTCATCATATTCAAAGGTGTAATAAGACATTCACTTTTGATACAAATAGTACATAATCTATCGCTTATTCATATTTATTTTATCAACCATTACATTTCCATAACGTGGTAAATTAAGTTATGATGACAATGAAAATATAAATGTAAATAATCTAATATAGAAATAAATAATCTCCTCTCCACTCCTACTTATTTATGTGTGACCATATCAACGCGTGTTATTGTTCTTTATTATAGGTCATGAAATACCATTGGGCCAAGGATGTGATATGCAGTTCATACAGTGTGGATCTTGAAACCACTATGTATGGAATCCTTATTGTTTTAGCTAATGCACAGGCCTTTGCAGACATAAAGACCCTTGTGGGCTTGCAGATGCGAAAGCCATATATTAGCCTGTACTTGGCTTGGTTTGAGTAATAGCTAATGACAGCTAATCAAAACTGGATGTAAATATTGCTGTATTGATAACTCTTCATGCAACTGTAACAGTAAATCAGCATTCAATTTTTTACAAAAGTGATTACATTTGTATTTCTAGACATTAAGCCAAATCCCCGTTATAATGTAACTGTGCCAAGTAGTGTGTGCAGGATTCTATATATATTTTATAATGTATATTGTTCCATGTATTTCCTACAAGTAGCACAGTATTTTATTAACATATTTTCTCTTGTCAGAGGATCCTTAACTCTTGAATCATGCTACAGATAATGAGAAAACTCTTCTGTTGGTTTTCAGCCTGGAAGCTGATACATGAAATCATCAGAGAGAGATTCCATCCAACACAGAGCCGACAATGGCTGTGATGGTCTCCTTTGTGTGCTGTTAAATACCAAGGGTGATTTATTATTGCCCCAGAGTTGTTATAATGAATTGATTTTTATCTCTGAGAACTACCATCAGCACTTTCCTTGCAAATAAGTGAACTTTTGTCCTCACCTAATTATTCAAGAATACGATGTGGCAGAAGAAAAGGCTACTTGAGAGTTGTTTAAAAAATGACCAAGTCTTCGATTGGTCTGACACTAAATATTCCTCCTTACTTTGTTGCTGAAGCTTGGTTTCGCCTTTCAGTTGACACTCCTATTTCCTTCTCAGTCTTCACACAGATGGTTCAGTCTTCACACAGATAGTACTGTGTTGTCTAGGTTTGGCATGTCATAATTGCAATCTTGCTGCCAATGTCTTGATACATATTAATCACCAAAATTTGAATGCTGATCATTTTAAACATTTTTATGTTTTACTTATTTTACTGATTTCCTATTGTAGTCCTGCCTATTTGCACACATCATTTTTCAGATTTCCACCAAAGTATCTGTTGTTTTGTTTCCCTTTTCTATTTATTGCGTGAGGTTACTCAAAGTTTTTTTTTAAATACTCTGTGTCTTACATCAAAATTGTTTTAGACCAGTCGTTGCGAACCCGTTGATCGCGATCTATTGGTTGATCTCAAAAGTCTTCACTCTTGATCCCTGAAACTCTCTAGAATCACTGGCTGCCGTTGCACCACAGTGTGTCAGTTGTCTGTTTTTCACACACGCTGCGTGTCAGCTGCTGGCGGCGGAGTAGCTGGTTTATCTCCTGCATTTCCTTCAATAAAAGTCAGATTATGTACTTAACTAAATGTCAGGACTCTACAGTTTGAGGACGCGCATCTTCTGGCCTGTCGATAACAATCAAAGCCCTGTTGGAACCTTAGAACATATTAATGGTATCAGAAAGTGACACGCTTGAGGGCTTTTACTTTGAGATGGGTTTGGGAAGTGTTGTAAATACGTTAGTGTCATAGACAGATAAACATTTTGTTTCATAGCAGAATAAACAGAGACAATTATCTTTCACATGAGTTTTAATGTTTATTTGTTGAATTTATATCACAAACATGAATGGTTGCAACACTTGTTGTATGTGTTTCAAAATAAAGCAAAAAAGAATATTTGCAGGAGTGGAGGATGCATGGCTTCAGACTCTATAGTACCGCTATTGATTTGAGTACACAGCACTACTTTTATACAAGTTATTATGGCCATATTTATGTGTTATACAGCTCAGTAAAAAATTAAGAGACCACTTGAAAATGATCAGTTTCTCTGGTTTAGCTATTTATTGGTATGTGTTTGAGTAAAAGTACATTTTTTGTTTTATTCTATAAACCACTGAAAACATCATTCCCAAATTTCTAGATAAAGATATTTGTCATTTAGACTAAACATTTATTTGCAGAAAATAACAACTGGTCCAGATAACAAAAAAGAGGCAGTGTTTTAGATCTCGAGTAATGCAAAGAAAACATGTTCATATTCATTTTTAAACAACACAATACTAATTTTTTAACTAAGGAAGAGTTCAGAAATTAATATTTGGTGGGTTGAACCTTGATTTACATCACAGCTTTGATGTGTCTTGGCCTTCTCAACAACAGTCAGACCATTGTTGTTGGGTGACTTTATGCCACTCCTTGCGCAACAATTCAAGCAGCTCAGCTTTGTTTGATGGCTCGTGACCATCCATCTTCCTCTTGATCACATTCCAAAGGTTTTCAATGGGATTCAGGTCTGGAGATTGGGCTGGCCATGACAGGGTCCTGATCTGGTGGTCCTACATCCACACCTTCACTGTGTGGCATGGAGCATTGTCCTGCAGGAAAAAACACTCCTCAGAGTTGTCAGAGCAGAAGGAAGCAAGTTTTCTTCCTGGACAACTTTGTACCGATCCTCCACCAAGAGAAACTGTGGATTGTAAGCCTCTACAGGTCTCCGTCTAACCATTAGACGACCAGGTGTTGGGCAAAGCTGAAAACTGGACTCATCAGAGCAGATGACCTTACTCCAATCCTCTATGGTCCCACCTTATGGTCTTTTGCTAACTTCAGCCTGGCTCTTCATTGCTTCTTGTTGATGAAGGGCTTTTTTCGACTTCAGCCCTAGCCCAAGGAGCCTGTTTGCCATTTTTTATGTTGAGTGGCATTCGAATGAGTGTGGAGTCATTTATGTCCTCTGCTGGTCTGTAGCTTTGTTGTCCCTAATGTCTGCTGCTTGACCTTGTTCTTATGAACCGCCGTCTTTGAAATTTAAAGGATGGAAGCAACCTGACGCTCACTGTATCCCCCTGCCATTAAAACTAGAATTGAACCCTTCTTTTCCTCACTCAACTTTTCTTATTAACTCTTTTGGCATGGTCAATATTCACTTTTTTTTAATTCCAATTACTTTTGAGGTACTACTAGGACTGTTTCTGCCATCCAGCTGGTCCTACTGCAAGAGGAGGTATACTTAATAAATAAGATCTGGTTCAGGTAATAAACTTATCAGTACCTCATTAATTGGAATCCGGTCTGCCTGTATAGGAATTCAACAGACACTGGAATGGAATGGCTGCCAAGAAAATGTTTAAGAAAATGTAAGAAAAGTGGTCTCTTCATTTTTTCAAGAGCTGTATGGAATACATTGTGCTGCAGTAGCAGCTTCTCTGCATAACATATTGTTGAAATGAAAGTAATATTGTGATGTTTAATGAGAGACCCACACCTTCTCTCCATGTCAAAGCAGTGCAAAGTATTATTACTTACAGTATTAATTATCTAGATATAATCTAATTGTCCTGCTACAGTTTCATAATTAAACTTCTCATAACATTAAATATCTAACTTGGGGTTTTTCTCCATTGCTGCATTGTATAGCTAGTTATTTTCCAAGTACATGCATAAAGTCCATGTGCATAAAGTTGTTAGAGTCCATACAGACAGTCAGACATCATAGTTTCAGCTCTAGTTGTGCATGTACCAGCGAGTGGCATGAAACGCAATTCTTTCTCTTACAGAACTTGCTTTTTACTCTTTGGAGAAGAAAGGGGGAGCGCAGCAGGGTCGCGGCGCGAGATGCGATCTAATTAGCATGTGAATCCACATGCTAATTATCTCTTACCAGTGAAGCCGCTGGTAAGAGCTTCTCTCGACTCACCATTGGAGGAAACCAGACTCTTGAAACGAAAAGTCACTCGTGATTGACTGATAGATCTGCTACTATTGGTCACCCTGGGTCAATGCAGTACACATGTGGGTAAACCCCTCCCTCACTCAATAATAATAAAAATTGATAGTTTTTACTAATAATGTATATTATTATTTATTAGTAAGCCTTTACCAAAACCACTGCAGTTAATGAAGATTATACATTCATTCATGTGATGCTTGATGTTATATATTAAACTTTTTGTAGAGGGAAAAAAACATGAACAGGGTTTATGTTGAGTCAAAGCTTTATTTACTTACAGCTCAAATATTATACAAACACAACTGGCCTAGCCAGTGTCAAACTATAAATCAGGTGAAGCTTGAAATGTCTCGTTGCAGCCTCTGGGTCATATGTTCTTTGTGGAACTTGTTGAGCCCGGTCCCGTCCGGACCGGACAGCGTCGTGTTCGTTGATTCGAGGTTCAATTGGGAAAGGCCATTTATTTCGACAGATTCAATGTTCAAAAGTTTCACAGTAACTTTTGAACATTGAACGTGTCCTTCACGTCCTTCACGGAAGGACGAGATCACGTCCTTCCGTGACCGAAAGGACGAGATCACGGGTACAAGCGGCCGAGATGAGTTTTCTCAGAAGGGTGGCTGGCGTCTCCCTTAGGGATAGGGTGAGAAGCTCAGCCATCCGTGAAGAACTCGGATTAGAGCCGCTGCTCCTTTACTTAGAAAGGAGTCAGCTGAGGTGGTTCGGGCATCTGGTAAGGATGCCCACTGGGCGCCTTCCTTGGGAGGTGTTTCAGGCACGTCCAGTGGGGAGGAGACCTCGGGGAAGACCCAGGACTAGGTGGAGAGATTATATCTCAACACTGGCCTGGGAACGCCTCGGGATCCCCCCGTCAGAGTTGGTCAATGTGGCCCGGGAAAGGGAAGTCTGGGGCCCCCTGCTTGAGCTGCTCCCCCCGCGACCCGACCCCGGATAAGCGGATGAAAATGAGGGGGGGGAAGTTTATTGTCTAAGAACAATACTTACAGAGAGTCTCTGGGGTTCTGCCTGACACGTCACCAGGTTCACTGGATCATGTCGAGAAGAAGCGCTCACACTCATCATAAGTCCACAGTATTTATAAAGACACAGGGTGCAGCACAGAGGCGGTTCTTTTTCTTTGAGGGAATTCATTTATTGGCCAGATGTATACTGTTTCCTCAAAGTGCAGTTTTTTGCAAGCAAATCACTTGTAAGGGAAAATTCAACCGACCAGGTGTCCCACTACTGTGACCTTGGCAGACAGGGAGCCTGCTACAGCGAACGGACACAGCAGATTAGACATAGAGGAGGATTTCATATATTTTTCTCGCCGTCAAAAAGATAGACATCATTCCAAGAAAAGTGTCCACCTGTCTGGCTCGCAGTTTGTTTGAGGAACCAACTGTCATAAACATGTTTTTTAGTTACACAGGTTACAGTGACAGTTTATACTTTGTAGTGTGCATTATTGATTATATAGACTATACAGCTAATATTTATTCACAGGATATAGGTAAAATATAGTCACAAGATACAGAGAAACATACATATCTCACCAAACTCTGTCCTAATCTTCTCCAGTGTGTAGACGTCTGTGGTGTGTAGCTGTGAGATCCAGTGTAGCTTCTAGTCTTACTTGAAGTGTGGCACACAGGTCGCTGAGCTCCTGGCTGTGGAAGGATGGATTAATGTCATCTGTACCGCGTCAATCAGCTGTAAACACAATCCTCACAATTAGCACAGTTCAATGACAACATACACCTATACATTTAACTGAAAAATGATTTAATGAATCTAACCTTACCCTCTTTCTTCTCCGACAACTCCTGAACTCCTTGCTGATGCAAGGTCCGGTTGGATGTGCTGGAAGCTCCTTCATACTGGCTCATAGTGGGCCTTAGTACGTCATAGTACAGGCAACTCGAAAACAAAACGAGTAACATGAATTTATTATTAATAAACGGAAATAGCCTCGCTGCATCACTGTTGGAAGATCCACAGCAAAAACAAATCCTTAACAGCTACTTACATACAATGGCGTCGTTTTCCTTACTGCAAATCCAGACCTGCAGCGATTCTCGGCCTAATGTGCATTGTTGTAATACATTTTTATTTTTATTTCACAGCGCCTTTCATGTCACTCAAGGACGCTTTACAATTTAAAACAGGAGCAAACAAATAACAAAACAATTAAAATTAAAAGTGCAAGTAAAAAACAGCATGGCAACTACAGTGAGAATGCAATCCTGAAAAGGTGGGTTTTGAGAGAGGATTTGAACTGAGGGAAGGAGTCAATGTTTCGGATGTCAGGTGGGAGTGAGTTCCAGAGTTTGGGAGCAGAGCGGCTGAAAGCTCTGCTCCCCATGGTGGTAAGCCGGGCAGAGGGGACAGTTAGATGGATGGAAGAGGAGGATCTGAGGGAGCGGGTGGAGGTGGCAGTGTGAAGGAGGTCAGACAGGTAAGGAGGGGCAAGGTTGTGGATGGCTTTAAAAGTATGAAGAAGAATTTTAAAGTTGATACGGAAGTGAATTGGAAGCCAGTGGAGTTGCTGTAGGATGGGGGTGATGTGGTGGAAAGAGGGGGTGAGGGAGATGATACGGGCAGCTGAGTTCTGGACCAGTTGGAGCTTATGGAGGGATTTCTGGGGGAGACCAAAGAGGAGAGAATTACAGTAGTCGATACGGGAGGTGACAAGGCTATGTACAAGAATAGAGGTGGTATGGGGGGTGAGGGAGGGACGGAGGTGATTTATGTTACGGAGATGGAAGTAGGCGGTGCGGGTGGTGATGTTGATATGAGATTTGAAGGAGAGTGAGCCGTCGACGATGACACCCAGACTCTTTACCTGGGGGGAGGGGGAAACTATGGAGCTGTCAATTGAGAGGGAAAAACTGTCAACTTTGAGTAGAGTGGATTTAGTACCGACTAAAAGGATTTCGGTTTTATCACTGTTAAGACCGAAATGTTGTGTGCGGGAATCAGGCTGTGAAAACACAATGATGAAATGGATCACATAAGGTAAACCTGGAGAATGTATTTTGAACAGCACAGCACATCTCATGTTAATCTTACCCTCGCTCCGGTTCATGGTGCCGGCCATTTGCATCAGAGGTGTGAAGAGACGTTGATTTTCCTATAAAAATATAATCTGAGAAAAAGTCAGGTTTATGAAAAAACTTAACGAGAACAAACTGTTAAATTTAAGCAGTTCATACCTATTTAAACATGCACCAGCTCTGCTCAATAACTTGATGCTCTATTCTGCTTTTAGCAGCTTTCTTGCTATCCCGCAGTTATTAACACGCTTTTCAGATCTGAGAGTTAGCTTAGCAGTTAGCAATGGCTTCTCTCTGTAGCTTGCACTCATCTTCTCCTCCAGGGAAACAGTGTCGTGTCGACTTCAGCAAGTTATTTACCACAAAAACAGATTCACTCGCTGGACCAAGCTTAACACGAGCCAGAAGTTTCATCATGTCTGCGGCAGACAGTCTCTGCATTCACAAGGCTTTGATTGGACGAGCCAATCAGGTGATGACGCGAGTGAGTGACGTGAGGTTTTCATAGTAAAACTGTCTTTTTCATCTTAGAGCAGCTGTTATTACAGCTTTTAAATTGTTCTTTTATATGGGATGAGTATTTGACTGAGGACCCGTTTATTCTTTCTGCTGTTAAGTAATTGTACCTACATGATTCTTGCTGTTCCGTGTTTGTACCCTCATAGTTGAATGCACTTATTGTAAGTCGCTTTGGATAAAAGGGTTAAGGGTTTTAATGGAATACTGAGAAAGTTTAATAACAACAATAAGACAACTGAAGTTAAAATGATGAGGGAATTTCAGCAGTGTCGGCAGCTTAGTTTGCAATAGACATGTGAATATGGTGCTGAATTTACCAGTATTTTGGGAGGACAGATATTTTTATGGAAAGCCAGTAAAAGTTTGGAGCTTACAGGGCACAGACTCAAAATACCCAGCATAATTTTTTCCTGTTGAGCGGATTGCTGGTATATGTGTGGTTAACACATCCACTGTTTATTTAACCAACACAAGTGAAAGAGTAACTGTAATCACACCATTCTGCACAGTGGTTGAGATTTAGGATTGTGTTCATTGGCAATTAAGATTGAAGAGGTGGTTTGTCAGTCCTTTCAAGGGAAACAGGCTTACTGAGTCTCATTGTTTTGGAGTATAATAAAATGCTTAAATTAAGTGCATTGTTTCAAAAAAAATTCATAGCATTGACCTTTGCTTATGGCAGTGATTCTCAAATGGGGGTACGCGTACCCCTGGGGGTACTTGAAGGTACTCCAGGGGGTACTTGAGATTTTTTTTTTATATATTTAAAATTAGCATCCATTCAAAAATCCTTGAAAAATTGTTATTTAACAAATATTCAATAAATTATAAGTGTAAGTTCATGAACTAAATGTTATATTCAGTAGGCTTTTAATTTAATTATCCTAAAAAAAACAGAGTCTCCCCCATACCGATGGTTTGACCCAACCTGGCACACGCCACCTGTCATCACCTGTCATCACCTGCCTTGAAAACTTCAACAATGGAGTCGAGTTGAAGTGCAGCAGCAATGCTGCTGAAACACGGAGGGACAAGTACCAAAGAAGGCGAAACCAGAGTAGAGAGCCTTCCCTAAACAACACCGTGAGAGCTTGTGCCTCTTCGGAGGGGCGCTAAAATGGACAAGTTTTCCGTTGTGAAGTTAATGATTCATAACAAGAAATCCGCGTCTCTACTGGTACCCTTTCAAAATAAAAGCATGTAATACAAAAGCGGAAATGAAATTGTATGACCTTAAAGCGAGCAAATATGTCACAATAAAATAACAGAAAGACACTTCAATAATATTAACAATAACATAGATTGGGTTATTTACACTTTATGTTTTTTCTGTGGGGAGAGATTAGCCAACAGTGGCATTAAGCCACCACATCTTCAGCGGTATCTCCAGACAAAACATGAAAGTCATGTTGGTAAGCCACCTGAGTTTTTTAAGAGGAAACTTTCTGAATTCAGGTCATCTCAAGACACGATGCGAAAAGCCTCTCCAAAGCAAACGGAAACAAGCTACCTGTCAGTATTCTTTTCGATCCTTAAAGAAGATATTTTAAGATGAAGAATATTAAAAAAATATGTTATGAGCTAATCTTTTATTTAAAACTAAGTTAATAATTTATTTTTTGGGAAGAAGTGTTTAGCTATAATTAAGTTCATGAGTTCAGTTTGAGAACATATCTTTATTATGATCCCAAAAGAGGTCACTTTAAGTTGATAATTATTTTGAGATGCACAAATCTTTTTAATTATATTGAGAACCACTGGCTTATGGTATACAATGTTATTCATTATAGCACACTTACTTACTTAAGGGAAAAATATACAATTTCAGGTTTTATATTTATTTCAAGCCTGTTGTACTTACAGATAGTTTTTAGTTGGTACCTCTGCACTGAGAGAAACTATCCTGATTTGCATTTGTAAAGCTCAGAGCATCGTCATTTGCATGTGAAAGCTTCCCCTAGACCTAGGCTTAGGACAGTTTGAGGGGGTGCCTGCAGATTCTTGTTTACATATGAAACAATATAAATATATGTTTTTTTCTTTAGTTAGATTTTTGCCAACAGCCCATGGGAAAACCCACTGCTGATCTTTTATATTTTTTTATTTTTTGTCTGTCGCGTATTAGTATCAATTTGCATTCACACATGCACCTCCTTCGTAGAATATACGTAGGATCTGCAGAGTGCAGTGCATGTCTGAAAGCAGGATATGATAGATGATTGTGGAGAGTGAATCATGTCAAATGATTAAGAGCAGTGTAGCTCAAGTTGACTGCTTGAACAAGCTTGCAAGCATTACTCCATAATGACCAAAATCAACAGCGTTTTAGTCGGTCTCTAATTTCTGACTTACTTCCCTCAACTGACCAAATGGCACCAGTGTACACAGCAATCCGTACAGATAGCAAACTTAACAGATAGGAATTTCTCTGTCGACCTTGGTAATTACTCCTCTGGGATTTCCCCACTTACATGTGGTGTCCCTCAAGGATCGGTTCTAGGCCCCATCCTATTCTATTTATATAATGCTGCCCCTAGCATATATTTTTGAAAAATAGTATGTCTCTTTCCACTGCTTTGCCGATGATATTTAAATATACTTGCCCCTGAACCTCGCACCCTGGCCCTCTAGCTCCTAACATTCACTCCGCTGCGAAGAGTCTTGGGGTTCATGTTTACAGTTTTTTTTAATTCAACAAGCCAATTTCCTCTGTTGTCAGGTGTAGCTTCTTCCAAATGAGACTCAAAGCCAAGATAAAGGCCAATCTCCCACAAAAAGATATATCAAGGGTGATCCATACTTTCATAACCTCTCGTCTTGACTAATGTAGAAATACACCAGTCATTTATATAACGCCTGCAACTCGTCGCTGTTGCTGCTTGCCTCCTGACTAGAAAGAAAAAGAGAGACCTGGTTAAACCTTTGTTGCACTCCCTCCACTGATTTTCTGTTTGTCACAGAATCGATTTAAACATTTTAAATGGACTCTAAATGGACTGGCATCGCCAGAAATTAAATTTTAATTTCAATATATTTTATTTTTAATATATTATAACGGACTGGTAGTTAAGTTTATGTTCAGTTTGACTGCTGTGTGGTTGTTATGACTTATGTTCAGCTAAGTACACACTGTTAAATAAGTACTGAGATGTCCTGACTGTCTGTGAACAGGTCGGGTAGGGGCATGTGACAGTTCTAGACCAATGGCTCTGGGGTTATGTGGGATGGAAGGCTCTCATTGGCTGGTTTTGTTGGTGGGTAAGGGGTGAATGAGAAAGGAGAGTGAAGAAGAGTGTTGATGTTAGAAGTACCGGAATTATGAACAAGAAGTGTGACATGTTCGTTTGACTTTGATAAAGTTACAAATAAGGAGAGCAGTGTCGTCTCTGAAGATGGACGTTACAATATATTATATATGTTAAAAATAGTTTACTCTCTATCTTATTCTATTTTACTACTTTTACTTTTCTAATTGTGATGCATGTTATTGTCTTCTTGCTGTACCTTATATTTTTGAAGCACCATTTGTGACAACCAAGTTGTTTTAAATGTCCTATATAAATAAAATTGACAATGACATTGACTGTCTGGCTCTCATCTAAAAGCTGTATGTGCTCAAGTGAGGAGGCTATTTTGGGCAGCAGTATGTCTTAGTTGGTTTATTTTGTATGTACAGTATGTTCAAGTTAGTGAAGGTCATGTCATCTATTGTGTGTGTGGCAAAGTGATGTGTTTCAGTGCTTCACATTATTTGGACAATGGCGGCCCACAATATTCTATTGTACCCGCACAGTTTTATAATGCACTATTTGTTGTGTTCTCAATCATGCTCACACACACTACCGTATGCTCATACTATGGTCCATAACATTGTTACAGTCCGTCAGACCTCATAGTTTCAGCTGCAGTTTTGGCAGTTCCCTGTGTCACGTGAGAACTTATCTTTCACTCTTTAGTCTGTCTACCTGACACTCGGAAACTTTTGCATGTGAGAGTGACCTCTGTGCGCATGCATGTGCACCCTGTTACCGCCACTGAGGAAACAATTTCTGTGGCAAATGCTGCTGTTTTTAGTTAATGCATATTAGTTCTGCTACAGAGGAGTCAGCAAACACACACACACACACACACACACACACACACACATTTTGCAATTTATTATTGGTTTGTGTATTTAAATCTGATTCTGGCCTGAATCTTAATGATATTTATGCATTACACCTTCTTCCTTGTCTTCATTTAGGGAGTCAAACAGAAGTAAATGAACAGTTGGTTTCCCCTGTGATGCTGCAATAATCATGCATTTCATGGATTAAAAGAGCAAAGTCAATTAAGAGTAGAAATTCTCATCCCATTATCGGCTCAGTGCGAAGTGAACATGTCAGCGATGAAGCCAACCATAAAGGTGATTTTTCTGCTACTAGAGGTGCTGATGCTGATCTTCTCTTAGTAGCTGAAGGATTCACTGAATATGGCTGTGCAAAGTGAGTTTCTTCCACCTTGTCCACCATTACTCATTGTCATAATGATACATTACCTGATTATATATTTTGTGCTGACAAAGCGCTCCATTCTTGCTCTTTTATTCCTTATATCTCTTTCATGGAATCAGTGAGACAAATACATCACTCACAGTATTGAGAGCACATAAATCTTGTTTTAAGACACTTGTCTCTCCTCAGATTCTGTCAGACAAAGGCTGAGACTTTTATTTATTGCCTTTACCTCTATCTTTATTTGGTTTGCTATAGTGTCTTCAACAAAATAATGGTTTTATTGATCATCATGGAAACAGTAGCCCTTTGGCAATAAAGAGCTGTAGAGGTAGGATGGAGGCTTTGTCATATTCCTTCAGATTCTCTCAGTTTTACAACGCTACAAATATACTTTCAATCAAAATTCAGTGGCAGTTTTTAGTCAAGGTTTGAAGTAAGGGTTACAGGTCAGGGCTGACATTTTAAGAGTCAGCAGAATTTTTTCAGGGTTTTACATTTACTTTGCTTTCATGAATGATCAAATTTGGACATTTACTCATACATAGTGACAGTATATAAGATGTGATTTGTCTTGTTGAGCTCTATCTTCCTTTGGATTGTACGGTAACACATTTCATCCCTGTTGGGAACTTGATTAAGTACACACTAAAGTCATTTTTGTGCAATTCAAGCCTCTTCTGCACTTTCTTCTAGGGTGATGTTGAGGTTCTATGTCTTCAGACCTACTGCTGCTATTTGTCTTGTGAGGAGAGGGGAGCATTAATCTTTTGTTTTAATAGTCTCTCATTCGTTCACATGCCTGCACCACAAAATGAGGCCATAATTACTGGCCTTAATTGATGTGGCTTTACAACCTCAGACGATAGTTCAGAGCTCTGCTCCCCCCTCAGTGCATAGGACCCACTGCTGTTGTTTGCACTTTATTTCTGCAGCTATTGATTGCTATTATGGTAAATCCGATGGCCACAATGGAACTCTATCAGTAAAATGCAGGTTAATTATCTCAGGGTCAAACACTTTGGAATCATCACAAATACCTGGACTTTGTCTCTTTATTGCTTAACATTAAATTGCAATACAAATTATTCTCTAAGCTCCTTTATTTTGTTAATAAGGAGTTGGCTGTCCCATTTTCCATAGATTAAGACATTTTATTTTGCATTCATTTCTATTTCTTTTATTTATGTATATTGTGTTAACAATTGATGAGAAGCAGTTTGTTGTCTTAAATGTGCTAACAGAATTTTCTTTATGTTCCAGGGATTATTTAATAATGGCTAAGACGTAATACATTTCTAATTAATTAGGCAGGCTTCAGTCGATATACAGATACAACATTAGAAACTTTATGAAAGTTATATTTTTTTCTGTTAACAGAGCTGTCAGACATTTGACTGGCTTGAGATAAATTGACATTATAAGAAGGTGTAGAAGTGTATTGATGGGAGGAACCAAAGTTAATGGAATTGATTGTGGATATTGTGTTTGCCTTCTGCAGGGACTCCAGTAAATCGGATTCCTATCATGGCCAAGCAGGTGCTGGATCTCTACATGCTCTACAAGCTCGTCACAGAAAAAGGTGGCTTAGTGGAAGTCATCAATAAGAAAATATGGCGTGAGATCACCAAAGGCCTTAACCTTCCTACCTCCATTACCAGTGCAGCTTTCACTCTCCGAACACAGTGAGTACAAGCACAGATGATAACCCTTAGATGCATGAAAACCTGTGCTCACACTGCTCTCCTAACTACAGGCTTGTTGTGGTGTTCTAAGTGAGTCCAACCTAAATAAGATACATTGGTGTTATATGATAATGATCAGGTCTGTGTAGCTTTTATTCATCTACTTTGATTAAAATATGGCGTTTTCTTTAAATACCTCTCAAAGACTTGAAAACGTGTCAAGACAGGGGAGAAGCACAGTCTATATGTGGTCTTTACCAGCCAATCCCCGCTATGATTAATAGTAATTATAATGTTGTTGGTGGCAGTTAATGTGGAGCGCCGTGTTGTTAGACTGCACCCTGTAGAGGATTCCTGTGGAAAACATTAATTTAATCAGTGTTGTTTAATTAAATATTTGTCTGTATTTTAAAACTTTACTGCATATCTTCTAAGAGATACAAATGTTTGATGGACTGAAGAATAGTTGGTTTAACATGAATGAATCTACAATATGCAAAGGGGTTTTAAATGAATAAACATTCTCATTCTCAGCACTTCATAGCTGCTTTTCAAATCATTTGAAAGCCAAAGCTAGAAATATGGTGAATATTGTGATTATAATGGTTTTACATTATTTGGAAATACTACTACTACTCATAATAATAATAAAAAGCCAGGTGTAAAGTTAGCGGCCTAAAATCAAATAATATAGATATGTTACAGAAGGAAGTGGCAAATATGACATACACACTGTGAATAAAAAAACATATATGTGCATATATTGCAATTTATATATACAGTCTATTGCATATAATATGTAGTTGCCCAAAATACATTAAAGGAATGCAACACATTTTAACTTGTCATTATTTCAATTCATTCATATGATTCTCTATTGATCTAACACTATGAACATAATACTCATATTTTCATGAGTCACAGTCCAGCCACACAGCTGTAATAGTCAGCTGGAGAGTCAGCACATGGGCTCCTCTAAGTGTGAACAGAACCACAGATAAATCAGCAGCTGGCAACAAGCTGGATCAGGAGAAACTCGATAGAACCAAAAGAGTTGGACTTTCAAAGTGTTTCACTAATAGGCTCTGCAATTATCTTAACCTTTTTGCAGTATAAAGATAGTCTAGCCACCTGAACTACAGCAAAGCTGTCACTATAAAGAAGTATGTGCTAATGGAGATATTGACAATACAGATATTTTAAGTAAAAGATGATTGGAAATTTGAGATGAGAGAAGTAGAATAAGGGTACAAAAGTAACTCAGCCTGAATACTGATAGCAAATATAAATACAGATTTAAAGATAAATAAATAAAAAACAATAAAAAAGTTGTGCATTAGACTACCACAGCCTGTAAAGTACTAACAATGCAAGAATAAAACTTTGAATATAGCATTACAGAAATACAAATATAAAGATCAAATAAAGATAAATAATGAACATATATACATATGCAAATACAAGTGGGCAAATGGCTAACATAGCCAGAAATGGGGACAGGCTGTGATTAATGTATTTTAACACTATCATTTATCTATATCTGAGAGGAGTTGTACAGTCGTATGGCCTGTGGGAAAAAATACCTCCTCAGTCTGTCTGTCGAGCAGGACAAAGACAGCAGCTTCACAGTGAATGTTCTCCTCTGCCTAATCAGTGTGCTTAGCAGGGGGTGGTTTGTATTGTCTATAATGTCCAGTAGCGTGTCTAGGGTCCTTCTTTCGGCCACTGATATGAGGGATACAGCCTTGTGCCTAGTACAGAGCCTACTCCCTTCACCAGTCTGTCTAGGCTCGTAGCCTCTTTCTTCTTCATGATGCCTCCCCAGCTCACCACAGCATAAAAGAGGGCACTCACAAGAAATGACTTGTAAAACATGAGCGGCGATGTTGTACAGAAAGGACCCCATCCTTCTTAGGAAAAAGAGACTGCTCTGCCCTGTTCTGTGGATGGTGTCTGTGTTTGCTGACCAGTCCAATCTATCATCCATGCAGCTGCAGTCCCAGGTATTTGTAGGTACTGACCCTCAACATCAGCACTCTAAATAGAGACTGGCTGAAAATGTGGCCAGGTCCTCCAAAAGTCCACCACTATTTATTTATTCTAGGTGGTGTTCAGCTAGACTTCTTTACTCCTTCCTCTCCATCCCTGATATGATTGCAGTACTTCTGAAAGCGGCATGACTCAGAATGGTGTTTGAACTCAGAGGCATAGATGGTGAACAAGACAGGAGAGAGCCCAGTCCCCTGGCAGATCACATATGTTTTTATTGTGAATTCATGTTTTTACAACAATGAAAGCCATACCATCATGTCCAGCAAACACTAAGTATTACATGGATGTGAATATTATGTCCAAACGACATTTTTCATTCTTGACAAAATTGGTTTTCCAGTTTAAAAATTTGGGCATTGAACCACACCTTACCAACAGTGACAATAATGAGTGTGTGTTTATATAATTATTCTGTCCATCCCTCCAATTTTGGAATTTGAGTCACAACTTGGTTTCTTTAATTCAAGGTGACAGGCTGATTGAAGCCATAAAAAATGCAGTCAAAGTTACACAATGCTTATCTAATTTTTGATTAAAGATCAGATGATTTCCATCATCATAGCTACAGTAATAATTTGCAACAATAAGAAGGGGAGAGCAGATTAATGTGAGAGGTTTTTTACATTTGCTCCCCTCTAGGCGAGCTAAAATGATATATCAGTCAACTTGACACATTTCCCATTAATTCAGGATGTGTTCTAGCAATGGAAATGATCAGAATGTCTTCTGGACCAAGGGCAGTGAAAATATGATTGTTTTTAAAAAAGTGGTCTTGTGTCTCACTTTACCCCGGCACTCTCCATCTCTGCGAGGGATGTTTGGCCCCAGGTTGTCTACCTGGTATATAGTTTCTTGGCATGATGGCTTTTCTACAATGTTTATGACATTAAAAATAAAACATATATAATATAATATAACACTAAAATATGTTTAAGACTAAACTTAACTTGTGCTTTATGGTGGCTGTGGGGTAAAGTGAGACAGTGTCTCACAAGTGAGACACTGAGACAGTGTCTCACTTTACCCCACAGCATTTGTCCCATTTTACCCCACAGCCGCCGTTTTAGAAAAAACAACACGTCAAGAGCAAGGGGGAATGGGAGGGGCTTGAAAACATAATGGTCAAAGGACCACAAATGTGCTCCGTTGCCTAGATACAGGGGGTGTCTCACATAACCCGATGTCTCACATTACCCCGCTCTCCCCTAACACTTTTTTTCTGTGTGTAAGTTCTATGTTATTGCTCAACTTTCTTCTCATGTGAACTTGGACGCTCTTCGCATCACCTGACTTTTTCCTTTACTCCTGTATATTTCCTAGTACTATGGGTCAGAATAATGCTACACACATTAACTATTGCTTAATTTTGTACACACTGTCATGCATTATCATATGTAAACTGTGCTTGGAACCAAAACAATTGATTGATGATTGATCAACCAAATGGTAGAGAGTGACACAGTAACAAAAGGGAAAGTAAATGTCTGAATATTTATTGTCCTTCCCTGCAGGTATATGAAGTACCTCTACCCGTATGAATGTGATAAGCAGGGACTGAGCTCCCCTGGAGAGCTTCAGGCGGCTATCGACAGCAACCGTCGGGAAGGCCGACGGCAGAGCTATGGCTCTGCAATTTTCAACTATTCTCCTGTGGGCACCCCCACCCTTGTGTCCCCACCAAAGATGCAAATATCCCATCTATCTACAGTCTATAATAACAGTGGTCATATCTCCCAGGGGCCTGTGATTAAAAAAGGTAAGATATGAGAACACTAAGGGTTGTTTGGCATTTGCATGTCCAGTACATGGTTATATTGTAAACATTTGATCAGTTAATTTTGGTTTCGAATTGCAATTTAGTGCTGAATCTGGTGTGATGATGGCCATCAGTGCCCTGGCAAAAGAGGGATAATTTTTGCTCCTGTCAATCCCAACATGCTAATGTTTGCAGAAAAACCCCGTTCTCTCCATTTCTTCCTGCCGTTTCCTCCTCACCAGAATAACTTCAGCCATATCTGTGTAACGCTGTGCTGATTAGCACCTACCTTTCAAACATACTAAATTTAGACACAGTCACAAGCAACACATTTATTTTCAGGCTTTGTAAATCACATTTCGTGTCTGTTTTCTGTTGTTTAATGTCTTAATTTCAAGGAACTGGTCCAAAAGTCTGAAATATCCAAAAATATTTTTTTACCTGCAAACAAACCAATACATAATCTGTTTGATCCATGAGACCACCTCTTTTTGTTGGACTTAATTTTGGTCTGTTGGTCCAGACCATGTTCTAAAACACCTTTCACACCTGTTATTTTGGTTCAGACTAAACTGAAAAGAAGGAGCAGACCAAACAAAATAGGTGTGAAAGCCCCCTGAGAATTTTATGCGATTTTACACAGAATATTATGACACAATTAAAGCACACAATACCACAAAGTCTGATATTTACACAAACTAAAGATAGAATTGTAAGGTCAGGATTGATTTACATGAGTGAAAATAGAGAAAATGGAGTTGCAATTATCATTCCGTTTTCAGTGTCAGTATGCAGTATAAGTACCTCCACCAAGGCCCAACAGTCAATTTAGGAAACCACATTTAATTTCAGTCCATCTGGATTTTTATTTTGATCTGCACCAAATTGCACACACTCAAAAGTGTGCTAAGCATGCCCCCCTTCCCCATATTTACCTCACATTTATCAGGAAGTGAAGTGTTTCGTTTTGCTATTTTGTGTTTTTATGAGAGAAATACTCTGTCTTAAGCACCAAATTATATGCTCTTGCAGATTTTAGGGCTATGTCATCTCCTGATGACTCTGGTTGATAGCTAGTCAGTGGGAGAGCAATATAATCACAGGAGTATAACCAGGTTCCTGGTGCAATCAGCAGATCAGATCCTAAATAAACAAATAATTTTTTGTATTATAATTATTAGAATAATAAAATAATATATTTTCTCGATTGAATAGTTTGTCAAAGTGAAGATTGCCCAGATCCCAACCTTTCTTTGAGGAATTAAATAAAGTATTTTAGAAATGTTCACATAATGTGTGGTATCTCTCTTATTTATAAGTCTGGATGTATTACACAATTGTAGGTGTATGAAAATCAATGATGTTTGTAATCACGTATATTGTGACAAAGGATCTATTTATAGTAGCAAGAACAAATAGTAGTTATCAGCAAGAATTGTCAATGTTACAAGATAAATAAAATGCAGTACGGATGACATTTTAGGAGACAATTCAACAAAATAAAGAATAATGTGTCATATACAGCCTATTAGACATGTAGAAGCAGGTAGAGTCTGTTTAGAGACTATTCATTCAGTCTTCTTCTCTCCAGAGGAGCATATAATGGCAAGCTGCCTTCCCAGCCGGGTTGCCCTCCATTTGTCACCAAGCAGCCATCATGCGGCAGCTGTGGCTGCCAAGGCAGGAGCTGCTCAGGCAGCAGCAGCCGTACGGGCTGCAGCTCTGGAGCAGCTCAGAGAGAAACTGGATAACGGTGAACCACCAGAGAAGAAGATGATGGTGGCAGAGGAGCAGCAGAGGATCATGCAACATGCCCTGCAGCAGAACTTGCTGGCAGTGGCAACTCAGTTACCCCTCAACATAAAACTCAACAACAGAGGTGAGACAATAACTAGAGGGTTGAGTATGTTGTGTATAGTAAATTTACAATAATTCACTAGTGTACTGGACTGGCGCTAGAATTTAGGAGGTCATTATCTCACCCTAACAATGAAACTATAAAAAAGCCCCCTTTTTATTTTTACATTGCGGAATGCACATTTTGGTCCCGGAAGCAATACCAAGTTAACAGCTTCTGCGTCCTCAGTGTAATAAATTGTCCTCACTCTATGCCTGGTTTTTACAATGAAATGTGAAATGATCCTCCTTATATCAGAGGCTTAAGAGGAATAAGTAACAAATACATTGAGCCTTAGTTCACAGTGCGGCTGTGGATGAGGGGTAGAGCGTTTGTCCTCCAACCAAAAGGTCAGCAGTTTGATCCCTACTCTTCCCCATATGCATGCCGAAGATGCTGAACCCTGAATTGCCCCTCAAAATGTGCTGCTAATAGATGCACTCTATGAATGTGTGTGTGAATTTCAAGCTGTTATGTAAAGGACTTTGAGTGGTCATCAAGACTAGAAAAGTACAATATAAAGACATACCATTTACAGTGTAAGAGATGTAATATTCAATATTTTTTTTAAATCGAAGAAATCTCTGGGTTATATCATCCTTTACACATTGTACAGTACTTCACTTTTTCAAGATGTGCATCTAAAAAAAATACTTGTATTCCCTCTGTCAGACCCCTAACCCTTTCACAGTGGGTGGCGTGTTGAAAACAATGGCCTGGCCAAATAGGCAGTCTGAGATCTCATTGTAAAGTGTGCACATACTTCATCATGTAACATGTTTAATTTGAAGTTGAGGTCCTCAGATGTTATGAAGAAAGTTTTTTGGACCACAGACAGAAACAGCTTGTTGTAAGCGCAAATGCCAGTCTGGCTTGGCTTTGGCTGTAGCCAGCATGGCTCATGACAACCCTTAAGTCACATATGACTTAATGATACAGGCTGAAGGAAGAATGAGGGGCCTATCTGCTAAAGTGTGATATCATTTCTGTCTGCATCACTGCCTCTCTCATATTAGTCATAATAATAGGCTTAAAACTTGATGTGTGATGTTAAAATGAATGTGAATCTTGCTCAGGTTAATTCCCACGCTGCTCGTCTGGGTCTAGCTCTCACATATAAACACTGTAATTTAAAGATTACATTAAAACACTATTATTTGACTCCATCCAGATGCACTTAGATGGATAAATGTATGTTTACAGATGGTTTGATATCACAGCAGTTCATTAAGATCACTGTGTGTAGTCTGTTTTCTTAATACATTTCTGTTATTTCAGAACGTGTAACATTTATTTTTTGAAACTTTGTGTCGTGATATGATTCATACATAGCTGACATATATATAAATGGTTGCAACCTCTTTTGACAGTTCTTTCTCCCCAGGACTCTTTAATAAAGCTCTCCTTATCCTGTCACTCTCTGAATTATCACCAATACTCCAGCGGGGAGCTCCTCTGGCTTCTTCTGTTCCCTTTCTAAATGCTCATATTGAGTTTTTCTCTCTCTCGTTCTCTGCCTCCTCTCTTGACAGATGATAGACAAGAGACCGCATTGAACCTGTCTACCAACGGCATTAGCAGCATCAACATGTCAATAGAAATAAATGGAGTTGTCTACACAGGTAAATAGAGGGGCCGTTTGCTGATGTAATTGCAGGCAGGAAATTCAATAAGTTATAGCAGCACCCTGGTGCTTAGTCCTCTACGCAATTTGATGTCTTTGCTATAAAATCCATTGTAATGAAGTGGCTATCCAATATAGTTAAGAAAGTTAAATATCTCAGAATTTGGGCTGTGGATTGAGGGTCGATTAAGCTTATTGTTTTGAGAGAGAGAGAGAGAGAGAGAGTGTGTGTATGTGTGTGCAATGTTCAGTCGTGCTAACTTGATCCAAGTCATCCTGCCAAAGGATGACACTTACTTAAACCTGTCTTTATGTTTTGGTCTGCAGATAAGTATGCTGAAATAAGTTTTCTTTTGTTTTACCCATTATGTCCCATTATTATTAAATTATTAAAAAATATACAACTTACACAAAATTCTGAGTATTAAGAGGAGGAACTCTCTTACAGGAAGAACAAATGCTGTATAATCAGAGTGAACAGTAATATCAGTAATTTATTGACAGGTTGATTATATTAGGAAATTAAAGTACATTAAATAAAATTCAATATATATTTTGATATGCTCTCCTCAATGTCAAACTCAATCACACTTATGTGTGAAATGACATAAAAAATGACATCAAAGACATAGACAGCAGCGCTAATTGAAAGTGAGAAACAACAGAATTTGTAGATGGGGTAAGACGGATGAGTAACGTCAAACCTTTAAGGTAGTTGGAACATCAGCATTTATAAAGGTAATTGAAAAAGAGGGTGTCCTTTGTTTTTTGTATAGTTTAAGGTTCACATGTGTTCAGGTGAATAAGTGTTAAGTTGCTCTAGAAATTCAAATAATTTCATAATTCTGCCCCTTTTAACCACACACTAGTAGGACAATTGAAAAAAAGACTGTGGATTATTTTACTAACTTAAGTTAAATTCTCTGAAAGTAGTTTTTTTGTACACTCAACAATGGCTGCCTGAGGGGTATGGCAGTGGCAGGCTGTATTAGTAGAAGATGAAGGATGTAACAGACTTTATGTTCCCTCTTTAGGCATCCTGTTTGCTCGACATTCGCCCATGGCAGTGATGGTGGGACATCGTCGGAAACATAGCCACTGTAAGACTCAGGGAAAGACCAGTCCCACACTCTTCCAGGCTTCTTGCTCCTCCTCAGCCTGCTCCTCTTCCTCATTCCATGGACTCAGAAACTCCTCTCCCTGAGTTTCCTGTTTCTCCTCACCTCCTCATCTAAAGACATTTTCTTCTTAAAGACATCAAGCAGTTGGAGACATGATCATCTGGCAAACTTCTCTCCAGCCACTCAGTGAGATTTCATGTAAGTTACAAAAAAACAAATAGAAAAGCAGCAAACTTGTTTTTGTAGATTAACTTCTTTGATAAGATATCTGCCCATCTTATCCCCATTCTTATCCCAACAACTCTGTCAACCATTAACTGAAGACTCGCTTGAAGGCTTTTTAACAATCCTCAGAAATGCATCGCTTACAGCTGATACCAAAAAAGAAAACAAATCTCTGTTCAGTGAGCTTTATTACCAATGATCGAACCTGATGGTCTGAGCAAGAATACAGAGGCAAGGTGCATCTGAACACATAACTTTATCCACTACTCACAAACAATTCTGTCTCAAGAGTAATGTGCATACACACATCATTGGGGTCAGATTAACTTGTCAGGGCAGGCCAAACATAGCCAGCCACATTGCCCTCTCACATACAGTACATCCCTCAAACCAGTCAGCCGGGAGTCCCAGAACCCATCCAGTATTGTGTGTGTCACTTGTGATTTTTTTTGTTTCAGGATATCAGCCATCTAACTATAATATGAATCAATCCAGTCATTTTAAATTGAATCTTTGTATTAAGGTTAGTCATATGTTGCAGTGATGCATAGTAGTAAGTAGATGGTGGTTTACACAGAGAAAATATAGGGATTGGCAGTTGCCAGCTCAGTCCACTTCATAGCTGACACAGGGCTGGATAACCAAGTTTCATATAATAAAATGTTGATATCACAATGCGTACAGGACATTCAAATAATCTGAGCTATGAAACAAATTGAACACAAATGAAAGGATCACCAAAGGGTTTTTGGTGGAAATCTGTAAAAAAAGGATCAGACAACAGACCTGTCTTTGTATATTTTATTATAAGGAACTTCAAACCTTTGCAAAGGGGTCAATACAGAGCCAACAAGAGTCTGCCAGAGATTGACAAAATATCTCTCTCTGTGAGAAGGAGATGAACAACAGATGTCCTAAGCATTGATAATGTCTGCCGCTAACCATGATTTAATGATTGTTTTGCACTTTGTTTAATCAACTTTATGTCAGCACCCTGCAGTTTCTCACTCTTAAGTAAGCAGGAAGAGAACAAGATAACATACATCGCATTACATGTTATTAAATGCATAGATGTATGTCTTATATGTGGGTGGAGGCCTTTTTTATGGAGGGCTGTGCCAACATTGCTTAACTTAGTATTTTTCCAGTTTAGCATTTTATATGTTGTCATATTGTCAAAAAAAGTGAACCTGTTGTTTGGATTTTAGGAATGATTGTTTGTGATGTAATGATAAAATATTAAAATATAATTAATTTTCTAAACAAGCTTGTTAGCCAACATGTTTCACTGTCTACCACAGTGTATAGTGACAGTCATGGGTTAAGTATTGTTCTGGTATAGTACTTTCCTCATTTATCAGGATAAATATTTCAATCAACAACATTGCTCCACTGTCAAAGTTGTGCTCACAAATAATTATATTGAGATCAGAATAGCTGCATCACAAAAGATTGCATTGTTTTTTTGAAAATATCTTCTGCAATGCTCATTCGGGTTCACTTCAATACAAAAAGACGAGCAATGCATGTTCACAGAATAATACAGAAGCACAAATGTGATGTAATGTTGGTGGGTAAATGTGGCAGAGATTAATCAAGAAAGTCTGTGTGGCATTGAGTAGAGAGTAAAGTAGCCCTGTTGGCAGCGTTTTATCATAAATAGATAAGGTGACATCAGAACAGATCGGAACTGGTCACGAGTTTTTAAATTTATTTAGTCTGTTAAAGCATTTATTTGTTTTATATGTGATCCTGGCAGGCACATGCACAGATAGACCCCTAGCGGTGCTCAAGCACTTGCCCTTTTGCCCTGGATGAGAAAAGTGCCCTTCTGCTGGAGCCCAATTTTTTCTTCATTCATCAATATTTAAAAATAAAAATTACTCTCTCTGTCATCAATTCCCCCCAAATGTGTTTTTATATCTGAGGGGGCTTTTATTTGAGTTGACAGGCAGTCAGAGAATTTAAGAACAGTTTTACTGTTCTACAAATTAGACAAGTTCACTAGTGTTTCATGTAAAATCGTAATTATTGAAATGAAAGGTAGCTCTTAAGTTGAGCTACATGAAAGTCTGGTGAGGTAAATTGTGGGATATTATTAGTGTAATGCTGCTTATGCTTCAACTCTGTCAGAAAACAGTAAAACAAAAAAAATTGGTGTACTGTGTTGTCAGCTTTAAAGAGATTACATAAGTCACTCTTGATAATTATGCACAACATTGATTTATCTAATTTACAAAATTTGCAGCATAATGCCAAGAAAAGAGAATCTCCAAAAGCAGAAGGACAGGGAACTGCAGCAAGCAGCTCAGGGTAGCAGCTTTCTTTTATCTTGGATCAGGCCATCAACTTGTAAAACAAATGAGGAAGAATCAGTAACCCTACCTGGTCCAGAGGAGCCCATCACATCACTAACACTTACCCTAACCCTAACATATTATTTGGTCATTCAATATGGCCTTGTTTTGTCTGTTTTTGCCTGCTATTCATTTATTTATTCAAATTGATAATTTGAGTTAGTTTGTTAACAAAAATAAATATATAATTTGAAAATATCCTACTATGTTTTTTATTTATTTATTAAATAATTTTGGCAATGGGTGCCCATTTTTGGGGGTTTGAGCTCCTGCCCCCCAAAATGTCTGTGCATGTGCCTGGATCGTGGTAATGTTGCATTCAGCTCTACGCTTTTCTTCTTGAATGCAGATACCTCTTCAATCTACCTGTATATAGTCATGGTAAAATACAAAAACAAGATATACCTCATGAATTTAATTTATTTCTATTGTACAGACATTTGAAAACAATGTTATACTTCAACAGAAACTGGATTTTTTTTTTCATTATGGTTGTCATTATACCAAAGAAGGGAATATTTTATACACATCTACCTCATTTGTTATAGACTGTGCCAAAGAACATGACCACATTCTTAATTGCAGGTGTATTCATGATGTTTCGTATACTTGATTTTGTGAGGGGGCATCCAAGATTAGCTGCTAGCTGTGTAGAGATTTGTGATGTAATGTGACAAGATTCAAGATTCAAGATTCAAGATTCAAGTTGAAATACCTTATTTATCATTAGCACAACAATTACATACAGCAGTCGCTGGCAATGAAATGATTGGGTCACAGGCTCCCTTTGAGCCATGCAAAAAAATATTACACAAGCAAAAAAGTAAAAATGTTATATAAAAAAAACATATATATATATATAATAAAATAAAACTTAAGTATTAAATTAAATATAATAAAGTATACACCTATACATACATTTTTAAACCAAAAGAAAGTATGTTACTACTGAGTAGAGTGAATTAATTAATGAGTATCGTCCGTAATACCGTCAAGGCATATCGGGAGCTTCACCTTTATAACACATTACAGGAAAGAAAAACAGAAAAAGCATAATATGTTTCCTTTAAGTTTTGATTTTTGAAACATCGGGCCGAAATGTCTACTTGCACAAAACATTTAAAAAAAACGGTTTGATATTAATTTACTGAGCATATTCGTCCTCCACAAGGGAAGAAGTGCTTTGATGACCTTTTGCTATCCAGAACAAACATTTGAAGATCCACAATTGATAAAGAGCTAAGAATAGTGTGCTTTTTCAGAGGGACTGTCCTCCTCACTATAAAGAATTGCTGTTTTGTGATGACAGTGTAATGTTGCTGGCAGATTGTGGGTGATAAAAATAACAATACGTTTTGTGACTGTAGATAGTTATGTTGAAGCACAATCATGCAGCAGACGACAATTGTCAGCCAATAAGATGAGCTGACGCCTCTATTGTCAGTTGAGTTGTTAAAGGTGGTAGTGCTTTATAATTCTCATTTGTACTTGAAATGTGTTCTTTAGCATTTGAGCATTATTGCAGGTCCACAAAAAAAACAATCATGTACACATTCGTTGCTGTATCCTTGAAACAATGTCAATGTTATTGGACTTGAATATTTCTTCATGCACCTGGAGTATGAAGACCTCGCATAACTGTTCAAATTGTCCTGGCAGAGCTCAGGTTCCCACGGACATTAGATAACTTTTTAATATTCTGCCAGAGACACAAACTTTTGGTGCCTGTCACCAGCTGATCATAAACCAACTTACAATACTATAGGGAAACCTTACAGTCCCTTCAATGAGCAAACAATTGTTAAGATTTCTGACAGTTAGAAACTTCCAACAGAATGAGATTCACGGGGCCTCAAATGATGGGTTTCTGTGTTGAAGAACACTGAGTATATCATACAGATGATAGAAGATATAAATGCATTCAGAGGCTGCTTTTCCCACTTAAGACCTCAAGCATACTCGACAAGTATCACACTGCAAACCAGGTTCTGGAGCAATGTCTTGGGTCCAGTCCCCTTATTTCTTTGAATATATATATAAATACATGTGGCCTAAAAGACCATGTATCACAGTCCTATATAGTCCTATATACTAGTCCCGGACTCTGAACATTGAAAATTCTCTTTGAAATCTGTTTTAATATATATATAGCTGGTTTGGTCAGTCCTGTAAACACAGTACTGGCACAAAATACTCCTCATGTTTGTCCTACAACCTCCCTCCTGTATATATTACTGGGTAATGTCAATTGCTGAAAACTTCGGATGACATGACTTTAAGGCTGCAGCATAGATTCACATTCTTCCCACCAAACAGTTTTTGAAGCTGCAGAGCAGACAGCAAAGAGAAAGCTACAGCTCTGCATGAGTTAAAAAAAATTATCGACTTATGTAATCAAATAACATGTTTTCTTTTCATTTTATCTATGATATGCTGGTAGCTTTTAGACACGAATTGTTTTATTAGCTCTGTGAGAAGCTTTGAATGTTTCTTTTATTTCCCTTTTGAATGAATCTAGTGCATTATGAGAATGCTGGATTGTGTTGCTCAGGGGTTAAAAAATACAAAAAAATAGTTGATTTTCCTGTTTTGCCTTTTGACTTGTAGTTGATTTAGAAATAAAATCGTGCTTTTAATTTCCGTGAAACGCTTTCTTTGTAATTCTTGTTTTTTTCATTATACAGTCCATAACAAATCAATCTGAATAGTTCTCGAATGTTCCTCTCATTATGGAATTTAAGTCAGAGCAGCAGCTTACACCATACATCATTTCAGCAGATCAATCCAGGTTTAGATAAGGAAGACTGGTATTTATTAAACCTAGCAACTTCTGAATATTAGTTACGAAAGTGGCCACAATGTATCAGACGAAGCAGCACTGTTTTTAGATGCTGAGGAGAGTGGAATGACAGTTTGGTGTTAGCAAAAATTTGGTGTTTGGTGTTAGCAAAAATAACATTCTGCTCCCCTTTAGCAACAGACCCGATTTTTCCACTGTCCACCCTTTCAGGATTTAGTTTGAAACCTTTGCCATTTGACTCTTGGAAGATTTGGCTTTTGGAGACATTTGCTTATGTGCATCTCAAATCTGGCATCCTCTATCTGAAATTGATGTTTTACGTAATGTAATCCATCCATGTTCTCACCTTATTTTTTGGACGGGTTTACTTTGAAACAAGTATCCCAAGTAGCTTGGGATATTTGGGCTTGGTTTAAATTATATTTTCTAAAATGTAACATTTTTTAAAAAGGGACCAGAAGGAAACTGAAAACTCCAAATGAAAACGGTTGAGCTGATGCAGTTTGGTTGAGTGCAGCATTAAGCAGGTAAATTGGATAAAGATTGGTTAATTAAGGCTGAGAATCCTCATGTAATTAGGAGCAGCAAAGATTAGCGTCCATCGATGGAGTGACAAGGATTTGTAAGTTATAGACTTATTATTGGGGCTGGCTGAATGTTACTCTATTCTTCTGAATAAACAAAAACAAATTAGGATAAGTTGTCCAATAATGGGATATCTTGTCAGGAGCTGACAGAAATCCATGCCCCTATAACACATTGTTAATTTTACGCACCACTGACAAGCACAGTGCTAATCAATAACGTAAAAAATGAGGTGAAGCATCAATCTGCAGTGAAGGTGTTGGATTGGAGCCATGAGCACACAGATGGAAAAATGTCAGCAGTGTTTCGGGAGAAATTTACTATTATCCCCCTATATAATGAAGCCTGTGTACAATGTGTTCCATACAGACAGCCTGACACAGCAAGGGGGCACCAATGAGAGGCTGTTGGGCTGCTGAATCCTCTCTTCAGCTTTTACAGGTCAGACCTGTTCATGAAAGGACAAACATTATATAAGTTGTTAGTTAGGAAAGGTGCCAAGCTTGAGGATAACACAAATTTTTCTGTCAAATTTGTTTTTAACTAATAATGAACACTTAAATGCATATACCTTTAAATCCCTGTATTATTTATAGTTCTTTATCCACAATACCCAGTTACTAGTTATATATATACCTGTATCACACAGGTGTTCAGTATTTACACAGTATATACAATGATGTAACAAAAGTGTGAGAGTAAGACCTACAGAGATGAGAGAGAGCTGAAAAGCTGAATGAAGACAAAGATACCAGTACACAGGAAGTGTATCTATAGGAGTGTGTGTGTGTGTGTGTGTGTTACCTAAGTAAATGTGTTGTGCTGTATAATTCAGTGACTATTGTGGCAAACTGAATGCAGTGCAAATACCTTTGCGTGATGGGAAATTCTGTGAAGAAGGTATTGGTTTTCTTTCTAAATAATGCAACCTGGGGAAAAGAAAATAGAATACATTATTTCTTATCACTCTGTTTCAACATAGTTCAAAAAGTTGGTAAAGAAGCAGTTTATTTTCACGTTAAAGAAACACTTGACTAGCAACTGTAACAATATACTGACTTGAGTTGCTCCACAGAAGCCCCAGCCTGCTCTATTTGTCAGATCAGGTTTCCTGAAAGTGGAGTGTTAAGTCTCAGATTTACTTCAATCACTTCACAGGCAACCTGATATAATATGACGTGAAGCATCAATCTGTAGTGAAGGTGTTGGATGGCGGAGACAGAAAAAACATAATGAAGCCTGTGAAGTGTGCGACGTACAGATATATATTGTTGCTGTAGGTATATTTAATATGTACAAACAACGAATGTATGAATACATATTTTGTACGACTGAACGGATTATCACCATTTCCCCCTGGGATCAATAAAGTATTTCTGATTCTGATTTTAAATTTTGATCTTGACACTTGGTGGAAGGGTTGGGTATGGGTCAAGGAAAAATTATTATTTATTTTTTACTTTCTTTGAAATTGCCTTTTATTACTTTACTAGTCTAAAATGTAAATGGTAAAACATTGTGTGTCTTTGATTGAGGTCTCTTGAACACAGCAATATATTTAATGTTTTATTTACAATATTACAAAGCATAATAGGAGCTCTCAACAATTTACGTTTGATGATTGTAAGAGGAAAAGCAGAGCTACTGATTAAAGAGCTCAGACTTGTGTGCACCTGGCTGTGTATCCAATGGACTGATATGGAACATTTAATATGTAAATATGCTAAAACACTCAGAGCAGCAACATGGCCTTGATATTGACCAAAGTTCTATTCAGCATACACAGCTGTCGGGCTGCTTTGCCTGAAAAATAAATGGAGACTGGTAATGATCACTACTTGTCCACAACACGCCAATAGACACAATGAGTCAAACATTGCTATTTTTCGGTACTCTGTCTTTTTGCCTGTCAACAGTCTCTCTGCTGAGTCTGTGGATAAGTGTAGACTAAAACACTTGACAGGTACTTACATGTACAGTCATTTGTTTTATGGGACCAGTGTAATTAACTCATATCAGTCAAACTGTGATTGGCGTTTAAGAAGAGCAGAAGTGTTATGCTGACCTCTTCTGGTTGGAAATTGCATGTCCTGTAGTAAATATCAATGCAATATCAGTACCTCCAACAAAATACCGCACCCAGAGTTCTTACAAAAACTCGCTGTTTTCCAGCATTTAATTGTACCTGCAAAGGACAATATAAAAATTTAAATCCCCTTCTGGTATTTTCTTGTCTGCACATCAGCTCCCTCAGCAATGTGGATTCCATTGTCTGTATAACAACACATACAAATACATTAATCCGATATTACATTTTATACTTAGCTTATAATACATTGCTAACTGTAGCCAAGAGCTATTAAAATTGACAATGAAACATTTATGCTCTACAGGTCGTGGATGTTGGTCAGAGTTCTGCTCCATGAAGCCAGCCTCACACACTCACCCCCTCTTTTCCTCACGCAGCTGGCAACTTGCTCTTGATCAGTAATCAGGCCACTATTTAGGCACCGATCACACATACTCCAGATGGCCAGATTGCCTTTCTACCTGCAAGACTCACCAGCATTTATCCTCACACTGATTCTCTGTTGCACACAACCTAGGATAGTTTTAGTGTTTTATTCAGCTTGTCAACGGTCTGTTTTACGATGATTAAATTAAGGCCTTTTTGAACGGAGTTGGTTAGTTTTGGCGAGGGTCACAAAACAGACTCTATAGAAATTCCCAAAGATCTTCAGCAATTGCTTACCTACATTAATTTAGAAGCGGTAATGTTATTTAATGTAAATATTAAGTGTTACCAATATTTCAGTTAACCCAGCCATGATCATGAATGACAGTTAGGTGGAGGAATTTACTAGATCTATTAAAAAGCGGTTGAGGAAAGAAAGTGGAACATTAGAGGTTCTTGCGTCACAATCTGGGGTTTGAAAACTGAAGGGCAATTAAAAGGCCAATGTTAATAACATGTCTATCATAAGTGTAGTATATTTAGCTAAGAGATCTTTGAACATGGTAACAAGGCAGACTTTCACTATTGGCTTATGATTTCTGTATACCATGGGGCCTGTCCTGACCTGTGAAACTTCTATGTAATAAACTCTGCTGTACTGCAAGTACTGGGTCCGCGGTGTCCTTCCTCAAACATCAACTTTGAACAACACTGCTGCTTGAAAGACACAACATAAGAAACTCAAGTTTATGGGTCCAGTTTGTTCCTGTGTTATTTGGGCCTGTGAATGTGTGAAAAAATTATAGTAATTCTCCTTATATAAGAGAAACGTATGTCAGCAAAACCAGCCCACCGCCGCCATTCCCAGGATGAAATACCTGGCCTGTTTTCAGCCATGGACCTTGACCACCGCGCAATCCGATTGCTGCAGAGCAGCACAAAGTAAGGGAATTATGTCAGCACAGAGAATTGATAGCTTTGCTTAAATACAGTGTTTTTGATTGACAGTCCTTTGTTCGTATTTCTATGTTACTCACCACCAGTAGATCAATAGCAGGGATTTCACATGATTTTAGATCGGTACCCAGCTGGACGATTCTCAGTTCGCCTGTCTTCCTACTGGATGGTATAATAAACGCATCATTTCTTTGGTGGTGATTTAGATCTCCCCTTTTTGCATGTTTCTTTCTTCTCTCTCTCTCTTTCTCTCTGAACCAGCTTGCACAAATACAGATGCACCTACACACAGTCACATCTATAAACATTCTTAGGACCAGACAGTGTGACAAAGCCATCTTGTCCACCCATCTTTGACTAGTGCCACGTGTTAGGTGACCCGGTGCACCATCTTTTTTCCCTCCTCCTCATAAACACACATAGGCACTATAGGGTTGCCTTATGGCAGCGGTTCCCAAACTTTTTAGGCCCTGCACCCCCTTCTACATCCCGACCGGTTTAACGCATCCCCAATCCCCCACATCTTAAAAAAACAGAGCCTATTTATATCTGCATTAAATGCATCATCTTTAATTATGAACACATGATCAGAACACATGTAAAAAAATAACCAATAGATCTCAACAATGCGCTCTCACATTCGAAAAAAAACTGAAACACTGCAACAAAGTTTCAATAAATTCAATAAATAAAAGATACAAGCCGTCACTTTTAAAGGGCAAAGAGGATGGCGAGGACACAGGCACAGGCTCAGAGGCAGATTTGCTCATCATGAGAGAACATAGGGATAAATACTGTCCTATTTTCAGCCGCATTAAATAAAATTTCATCAAATTTTATTTACAATTAACCATACATATCAGCGGTTACAGAAACACCATTAATCTGAAACAAATTACAATAAAGTTACACACGATCCACCCCATAATGAACAAAGAGTGGAACACGCATAGGCTCAGACCAGATATGGTAAAAAAGATGATCCATTTGAAGATTTTGAAATGCAGCGCAGGGGGCTCAGCCTGCAGCAAGAGAGAGAGAGGGAGAGTAGCCTAGTAGCAATAATAACAATAACATTGGCGACATACTTACATATATTAATGCGATGGATGGGCCTGCATCTTTGGACAAAGCTCTCCGATGTTTGGCACAATTGAAGACAGTTTAAGCCTCAATTCTTTTTCAACAGCATCCAGTCTTTGGCAATATTTAGTCTTGACTCCTGTCCGACCAGAGAAGCCAGCCTCACACATATAAGTTGTGGCGAAGGGCATAAAAACACTCAAGAGGCAGCTTGCGCACCACACTTTGGGAATCCCTGCCTTATAGTAAAGTTGCTCGTGTTGGCAGTGCCCTTAGTTCAGTAGATAAGTATTGTTGATATGAATTGATATTACTGTTTTAAATAAATTCTATTTGTAGTTAAAGAGCTAGCTTTTTTTCATTATTTGTGCTTTTGTGTGTAAATACGGCTGGATTGACAGTCAGTGCTCAAACTCAAACCTTCACTGTTCATTTTATAAATATTAATTAACGTAATCATATAATTGATATGAACAATCATATTGCCTTCCTCTTTGATTTTCCATTCCAGGGTCCTTAGTCATATAGTCCATTAGTGAGTCGTCTTCCGTTTTTGTTTAGTTGCTTTCGTAGTCATTAGTGGATGTATCCAAATACCAATTCCTATTGGATCCGGCTCTGGATCCTGTAGCTTACCCTTTCCATCCCCAATGGGGTCTATTCCATCCAGTCAGCTGCCTTTCCTCATAGTCACAAGCTTTTTCCCTTGTTGTCAGCTATCCTGTTCATAGTGGTCATATCCTGTCTAAATGACTGGCTAGAGTAGTACCAGTGAAGGTTCAAGAGCTGCACAGAGACTGCCCAAAGAAAAAAAAAAAAGTTTCTATGATCCTATGACTCACCGGATTAAAAACGTTCTGCTCTCGAGATGACCTTGATAAAATACAACATTTTTTTTTACAAAACACGATGCAGTGCACCATCAACATGAGCCATTTCTACACAACCAAACCGATATTGTTTTTTATAAATGGACACCTGCTCTACTCTGATACAAGAGATCCTTGCTCTTGTAACTAATCATCGATAACTTGTTGGTGGGAACTACCATAAACGAGTCGAAAGGAGAGAGTGAGAATAGTGCTGAATAAGGAAAGCATGGCTGTCTTAAGACACACAAAAGCTGAAACCACAGTCTCAGAAATATCACAGAAATCGGACCATTCAATTGCAAAATTCAACAATCTCTAGTAAACAACTAGATACAGAAGCAGAACTTGCAGGCAAGCAATAGGAGGTGAAGGCAGTGAAATACATAAAACTCAGCAATCCAAGCTCAGAATACTGGAAAGTGAATGAAAACTTGAGGCAGCCATGTTGACTAAAGTGGAGCACACAAGGATGGAGAAAACATCACTGCTGGAAGAGTAAAGATCAGAGCTGCAAATTCCTGCCCAGAGAGTCATTGATGTTTTAAAAGCACTTGAGTGGCTTGAATTCAAATTGGAATATCAGTGAATTTGTGACCCCTGAAGAATGAGAAAGAGCTTGTTCAACCGCAAGTTTTGTCAGAATGCTGCAAAAGGTTAAGAATTTTTCTAGTTATCTGTTCCCCCTTTACCTGATCCTTCATGATCCTTGTCTCTTATTCATCAAAAAGCGTGATTTGTTCGAGGACTTTGTTAGAGCATAGTTCTCTCTTCCCCAGTGGGAGAGACACAGGTGCAAGTAATAAGTTACACACGCAGAAGAGGGGGGCCAGAGGAGTATGGTTGAACCCTTCAAACAAACTGTTTCTCAGCAGTGTATTTAGCGGGAGCGAAAGACTATCTACTCTTGTCCAATCAAGTTTCCTAATTTCCATTCTTTTTTTTCATGGCACTGCAACATTGGGGCTGAGGACTGACACTGGCCAAACAAGAAAAAACCTGCAGGCCAATACTATTGTGTTCATGGACCGTGCAATTGGTTTAGTCAGTGTCACCAGCCCCGTAATCGTAATAATGGCCAGTCGATATATGGCTATCTATACTGTCTGTTTAACACTTATATATGCCTTATGACCAGTGGATGGTTGAGATGCGGCGGAAGAGGGCAGAAAAAAAAGGGTTGTAATCCCTTGTTTAGTTTAAATAGTTTTGTTGCAATAGTTTATTTATTTTGTTTCTGTTTAATTTTGTTTTATCTTTAAAGTTTGTTGATTCAAGTTTTTTAAAATGTTTGTTGTATACCGATTCCTCTCCTTCTCGCTCTCTAACAGAGGCCAAGAAGTCAGCATAGAGAACAGTTGAAGTTTTTAATAGAACAACTTTCACAACTGTTCAGCAACATTGTCTGTTCAGCTCAGGTGGTTGGAATACTTGCACAATGAATAAGTGGTTGCGGGTTCCATAAACCCTGCTGCTGCTAAATAGAAACACACAAAGTCCCCCTTCAGTGTGTGTGTGTGTCTCAAAATGAAAGAGTTCTCTCGAGCCGGCAGCAAGCACTAGACACACATTCAAAATATCTCAGGATGAATTTTCTACTTTACAAAATCTATTATATTTGGTCTTTTCCAGAGTTGCCTAGTGATTGATGTGTTCATCCAATCAGAGCCATTAGTTCATGTTGATGTCAAAGTAAAGAAGAAAACTACTGATCATATTGCACCGTTTCTGACTCCAGCTCATCTGGATCAGCCATTTGTCTTGGACCATAATGACAAATGTTAGAAGTTAGTTTGGACCGAAATGGATAGAAGAAAAGGGTTAGGGTTAGAAAAAGAAAACATCACTGCATGACATTCAATATAACATGTGTGATTTGGGCTTATTTCAGCAATGTACAAATTGTATCTGTTAGTGTTACGAGTAGTGGTCACTGACTGAGGTTGTACTGCCCCCCTGTGGAATAAGAGAGGAGCCCTTTTCTTTGTCTGGTGAAATCTCTTTTGGTTTGACTGGAATGTAAGTCCTTAAGTAGAAAAAAAACGATTTGGATAGTTAAGTGAGCTGTCCCTTTACGTTTTCAACTTTCTCTAAACCAGACTAAACTGATATTTAAACCTTCTAATCTGACAAGACAGCATTTGGGTAAAACAGACATGTCAAAATGTCCTGAAAATAACACTTGTTGCAAGACTTCCAAGGGCAACAGATTATAACTGAGTAGAGTAAAGAAAAGGTTTAATACAATAAATACATTACCAAAGCTCAAAATGCTTCAGGTTCACAGACACAAGAAAACAAAAACAAATTCGTCATGAATCATTCTAATAACTATTTGAACAAAATAAAAAAAGCTTTTTAATTTTACTGAGTTCGTCAAGATGGCATCAGAAATGAAACATGGTTCTTTTCTGGATTGTGTTTCAAAATCTACAAAGTATTAAGAGTCCAAAATAACACAAAAACACATAGATCCACAGTACCAATATCTGCCTGCAGGTAATGGTCCCATCAGTAAAACGGTAGCCTCTGTAAAATCTCTTCACTAAAAAAGGTGTGGCACATGTGGGGAAAGACTTTGTGTTGCTGAACTTTGTTTAACTTATTACACAATGTTAATTGTTTCGTGTTGAGTCAAGAAAACTAAAAGTAATTTTCTCACCTTCCAAAATGTCTTCATGTAGCGGATTTGGTATTAGATATCCAGATTTTAAGTTGTCGCTCAGATTTGTGCCTTAATACCATTATAATGAAGGTGAACATAATCTAGTAACATCTTTACAGTCAGTTTTCATACTAGTTCAAATTAAGACTTTCCTTTGTGTGCACTATACAAAGTAAAATGGACTCTGAAAAACGTATCTGGGATTTTTCAAAACATATGCTAAATTCTGTGCAGACAATCATCACAGACAGATATGTTGAAAGTGTTATTTATGTGTCTGTACTTTACTTCACGAATTTGTCAAGCCCAGATTAACAGTGTAGTTCCCTGAGATTGAGCTACTCGTGGATGGAGTCAATAAAAACAGTAAGCGATCCAGATGATGTAGTTTTGTAGCTAACCCTAACCCTTACTGTTGTGTAGTGTAGATGTTCATGCTAAGCAAATGTCAATATAATTTCTATTGAGAACATAAAGCATCAAACATTCAACCCCAGGCAAAAAGAAGAGGTCAAAATCCAGAAGATTTACAAAGTGGACTTTTAGTAAGTCAGAATTTTGGCAGCATTACCTTCATACTTCACATGATCTAAAAATTATTTTCATACTTGTCAAAGCTGATACACTGATTTGTCAGAATTTTTTTAACACAGTTCAGTATTTTGGGAAATAAACTTTTAGACAATTTCCAAGAAATAGATGATATGATGGATATGGATCTCATGTCTTTGGGTTAGATACAGACTTTGAGTCTGGATGTGTTTGGTCTAGCATGAACACTGGTAGCAGGGGGTAGCACCTAAATCCCACTAGAACAACAAAGTATGGTTCTTACATATATAAATTGAGTAAGGAGCAAACTAATGAGAAACATGAGCTTATCTGGTGTTGTTAATCATAATTTTGTGTAGTGGAAAATCATGCTTGCTGACTCCCCTTGCTTTCAATCTTCATGCTAAGCTAGGCTAATCACAGACTCCAGCTCAGTACATATGCTTCCTTCACATGGAACTTGTGAGCTTGTTGATACAAAGTGGGAAGTCATGTACATAATGGCATTCAAGTGTTCTTGAGAGCAATGCTGCCAGGCGATAAAAACATGGAGGCTCAGGTTAACATAACGATTAACAATTAAGCAAGCTGGAAAGCGTTTCCAAACATTGCAGGAAATTAACTGACATAGTGACAGATGAAAACTGTTGTAATATTAACATTTTCCTTCAACATATTATAAAATTCAGACAAAAGACTAAACAACAAATTTCAAGACAAACTTTCCATTCAACAAAAAAAATAGCTTCTTGCCCCCCCCGATTGTTGTAAATCCATCAAAAGGGAGGCGTTCACATGTACTTTAAGCCACAACCACATGAAGGCAGCATTAAAACATGACTCATGTCCATCTGAAAATCCGAAAGAAAACAATTATGTTATATAACATTTTGAACAACTCCTATAGGAGCAGTATGCTAATAAATTGATACAAAAGTAGAACAGAGCAGAGTAGTAGTGATATGGACCAAGTGGAATCATTATATGAACTATATTAACAACTTTGATTAACACTAGTTAAATTATTATTGCTCTGTCTTAATTTCAATGGAACCAAAAAAGAAATGTAACATTGGTATAACATGAAAGCTGTAATGTCATGAGCCTAAAACCACAGCCGTCCATGCTTCCATCAGGTTGAATGGAAGGTAAAACAGGGCTTTAAAAAGCCAGCAGATACAATAAAAACAGTGAAACAAACCCGTCAACTGTGTTCAGCCTGACTCTCTCCCATGCTAATGAGGCACACAATTGAATAGACTGTAGTCAGACATACATGTTCATGTAAGTAAACAAATCAGTATACATTTTATCTAATGATCAAGTGTATGACACCAAACAAGAATCATTGTTAAGGGCTGGAGAAACTGACAGCTGACAATTTATCATCAACAAATGTATAGGCAGAAGATGAAACTGGGCAAAAAAATACTGAGGCCATCGAAGTGATCGTGTATACCAGTTTTGAAAATTGAGCATGTGATGTACCTGTTCATCATATGTTATGTCCTGTATAAAAAAGGCCACCAAAACAGGCCTAAAAAGGTCCAGTGAGACATGGCTCAGTCTAGTGAAATGATATCTGATATTCCACTATCAGTTCCTCGTCTAGCACCTCCACCTCCTCCTGTGATGATCCGGGTTTCGTGGATGGAGCTGGCGGTGTGGGTGGTGGTGTCATAGTGGCTGCTGGAAGAGACCAAGGCTGAGCTTGTGCTGGCTGCAGCTGCACTTTGCATACTGCTGGTCAGGTTATCCAGGAACATCTGAGGTCTGTAATGCTGAGCAGGAAAAAATAACTGTTCAAAGCTGAACTAAAACAAACCATATTGTAAACAATATCACTAATCAAACAGCACACACAAACACTGCATCCAATACACAACAGAATAAAAATGATATCTGGCAGACTATTTTGAATTTTGCATCAATCCATTAAATGGCGAATTGGCAAACTTGTGTGACTTGTTTTAACATTGCCAGACACACACAAGTGCTTGGTTGCTTACATTGAATTAGTGACCACAAACACTAACAAATGGGACAAATCATACTGACGTACCAACTCTGTGAAACATAGCAATAGTAATGTTAACTGCCTGTTGAGCAAAAAAAGAGCAACTAATTTGTCCTTGTGCCTTTCAACTCAAAAGATCTCTCAACCACAGTCGGATTGACATTTGGGAATAACAGGACAAATCTCAGTGAGCCAGTGAACTGTTTTCAAAGGGCTTTCGGGAACTGACAGTCTTTACTGACACTCACTTACCATATGCAAATGTGGAGACTAGACCTATACAAATCCTACAATGTGTGTGAAAGAATTTGGCTTTGAAAAAATCTCTGAGGTAGTATAGGACACTCCCACTATAAACAGCAATTTGAGGCTGTTCTCTGCTGTTGCCTCCTAATTCAATTAATATAAACTAGCAGTCAGGCATAATGCCGCTTTTAGTAGTAAAAAAACATACCTGAGGATCTGCTTGAATTAAGGAAAACAAATCCAGACCTAAAAGATAAGAAACATTCAAGTGTTTAATAACAGCACCACTTGTTCCTGACAATACTGACAGTCAAACTACCCAGCTGACTCACTTTGCATGTCTGTGGGGATGGTAGCCAGAGTAGAAGGATGGAAGGGGACTGCATAGTCAGCGAGCGTAGAGGTCAGATACGCCGGGTCCAGGGACTGGACATTCGGCATGCGCACAGTGGGCTGGTAGGTCAACACTCTGAGACAAAACAGCAATCTCTGATGACATGCTTTATATCGAAACAGTAGTTGTTACAGAACAAAGGTCTGTCTGCAGCTATGTGCTCCAGATCTTATTACAGTGTTCATACACATTTTGAGCAATGGATTTGCATGACTTTTCCATGACTTTGTGAAATCTTGGTGTATACGTGAAAAAGTTACTTAATTTAGTATTTAAGGTAACAATGAGAATTTCATAGCATACAGTATAGCTTAAATGACACAAATGAATGAGACGTTTGATTGTGGTCTTTGTCTGTTGTAACCCATGGTAGCCCAGCATGGTTAAATCTATACTTCCCTAGCAGAGTGCATTATCCTGCATGCTTCCCCACCGAACTTTTCAATTAGTATTAGAGTATGCCTGCTTATATTTTGAGTGTATTTCTTTTAAAAGCATATTAACTATTTAAAACTCAGCCTAAGTGAAAGACATGAATATATGAATATAACAACTTTCCATGACTTTATTTATTTCAAGCACAGATAGAGAACAAAGTTGCTATAAGCTGCTCTGCCTCTTGTTCTACAAAATAGCATTACTTACCCCTTCGCATGAATCTCCTCATTATTGGAAATGTAAACACAATGTTTCTTCATTGGAGGGTCTGTGTCTGCCTCATCATCATCAGATGAGGAGCTCTCCAGAGTAAGATCAATCACATCAGCCTTCTTGGTGGAGCTGGGCTCAGTAGAATGGGGCACCACTGACGACAGGCGCAAAGGAGCTGAGGTAAAAGAAGGAACATTTAAATTGTTTTAGGACAACAAAGCTCTATGTGAATTGTTCCGAAAATAATTGTGTTCGTCATTTGGATCGGCTTAAAACTTCTACAGAACTTACATACTTACTGTCAATTTTTGGAACTGACTGAGATGGGACCTTGACCGCTTCTTTCTTTGGTCTCATGGGACACCATGTTCCATCCTCCTGAAACTTGATTTCATCCACATCTGAGCAGTCGTTCAGGATTTCCAAGAATAAACTGAAGAATAAAAAACTCCACAATAGATAATTGTGCAATAACTGGTGATACAAGCTAAGCTAATCTAGCTGCGTAAGCTCAACTAGGAAAAAAAGGCTTTTCATTCAGGTGACCATGTTACCAGGTCAGAGGTGCCACACTGCCTGAGTGAGCAGCGTGTCTCAGTGGTGAGTTTCACTGCTTACGTTGCGGGTCGAAGTGCCATAGTTTGAATGTCAAAAATAAATATTTGCAGCACTTTGTTGATGTTTCTGTTGACAGAATCGAGTAAATTGTTACTCAAATTATGAAAACATTTGTAGATTGGTTTCTTGACATGTCAAAATTACATTGTTGATATCTGAAATCGGAAACAAACATTTGTAATAGCCACAATCCTTTTTAAACATGTGACATAAATAATTATAGATATCTGTAAAATTAAATTTTGACCAGACATTACCTGTCACATATGGTAAATGGTTTTGTATTTATATAGCGCTTTTCTAGTCTTGATGACCACTCAAAGCTCTTAACAGTACAGTTTTACATTTACACACACACATTCATACTGTGCATATATTAGCAGCACTTTGTTATTCTATTAGGGGCAATTCGGGGTTCAGCATCATCCCCAAGGACACTTCGGCATGCAGGTGGGGAAGACTGGGGATCGAACTGCCGACCTTCAGGTTGGCGGAAGTCCGCTCTACCCCTCAGCCACAGCCGAGCCACATAAAAAACATATCTTTAATTATTACTTTAAAATTGAAATTAAATAATTGTAATGCAGTCATTGCTACTCACCACTACTTAAATGTACAATAAATCTTACATGTTAAAATTGTTTGAATTATTTGATGACTATTGCACATGACTAACTGTTAAATCTGCCAAAACCTGTACCACGGCCACAGCAATAACTATTATGTCATGGTATGTGTGTGGCCTGATTTTTTTAACTAACCCATCAATGATAAGACTCTCATATGCAGCCTTCTTGTCACACACAGGACAGATCCAGGTGGGTTTCTTCTCATTCATCTGTAGGTAGAGGGCAGCATCAAAACACTGCAGGTGAGAGCAGGTCACTGCCCGGCATGGTACTGTGAGTCGCATCTTACCCAGCTGGAGGACAAGACACATTTAAGTCGGTCAAAAAAAAATTATGAAGGATCTTTCCATAACTAGTAGGACTAATAGAGCGTCTGAATGGTGGCGTTCTTTCTGAAGTCAATTTCAAACATGAACTCCAGAGAATGTCAGTACAATTGCCTCCCGACTTTCTCCTGTTTTTGCCTTTCACAAATAAACAACGCAGCTGGAGATTCTCACGTCAGGATGAGGGGTGACGCAGCAGGCACTGGGAGGATGTTACATATATACAATGCTGCAGATATCACGTTTGGTTTACAGCATAACACAAATGTCAGCCCTCATAACTAAAAGCTCTCCTCTCATTACATTTTTGTCTGTGTCTTCTATTTGTAAGGTACTACTTTTTCAGCCTACAATGTTAGTATTCTTTTTATCCCCCCGCATCTGTTGCATGTGGGAAACATCGAGACAAACACTCGAACATGTTGAATCCTGCAGAGGTTCTCCAGCTGTATTCTCACATTCAGACATTCTCTGGCGTTCTTAGGGGGCTGGCTGTAGAAACTGTAGAGAAAGTCACTCTAGTCTCAACTAGAGTAAAGCCTGAAACATGCTTCTGCGTTTTCATGGGCCCGTAAGCGCAAAAGCCCTTCCAGGTCCCTTACGTGCTTATGTATCCCTTCTTACGTGCTGACGGGCGTCGCCCCACTTTTCTAAAATTTACGGCAAAGCTCCGCAAGCTCACTCAGCCCGCAAGGCTGTGATTGGTCTGCTCTACATCCCTTCTGGAGCTGCATTTCCGGTTTCATGCCCCATAATACAGGCAGAAACAACGGAAGATTTTAAAAAGAAGAATGGACAACCGCGAAGAACTCCTGTCGGAAGAGGTCCGAAAATATGAGTCCTTTATAACCCGTCGATGTCCGAGTACGTTTAATGGCCCTACAGACCAACTACGCCTCCGTCTCCTCTCCAGTCGCTTTTCCTGATGACTTATTATAAGAAGTTTCTCTTCAATGTCCAGCAGCTCCATCTCAATCAATTGTTGTTCGGTTGGAATCGTGAATACACTCTCTGCCATGGTTCACCGTGTGTTTGTAATGGAGAACACGACTGGTAGAAGGTAAATAAACAGTCAACAACGATTGCCACACCGACAAAGAAGGCGTCTCTCAGGTCGTCTTCGACAAAAAGCATTACTCCGCCTAGTGTTCTGGCGCGGAATTGCTTTGTAAGACGCGCAACGGTTGGGGAAGCATAAATGAAAACGAGTCTTGCGCCACGGCGGCGTGAAAAGACGCAGATGCAGTCGCAGAAGCATGTTTCAGGCTTCACACTTGTTACTCCAGTGTCCCTAATAAGAAGTTTGAAAAGTTGAAAAGACACACTTTTTTGCTGCTGGGATATGCTTTCTATGGACATGACTAACGATACATTGAAATAGCCAATGGGTTAGGGTTAGGTGCTGCCTGCATATTGATCAATAGATCAGTCTGTCCCGCAAAGTGGTCAGATGTGTCACTATAGCTGCTATCAGACATGCACTGGACTCCACAGACCCTCTGTATTTTCTCCGGAGGGGGTCAAAATACACGTGCTCTGACATTTGCTTGAGATCGCACTTTCTACCGACTTTATCATCCTGACCTCCTAGTATAACGTCGGTAGAAATCCAGAAGATGTTGATGTGTGTACAGAACAGCTGGATTACCATGGAAACAAGGGTACCAGGAGGGGTTAAAAGCAGATGTGTTGATGACACCAGGCACACTGGGAGGTGCAGCAAACGACTATTTCATCCCATCGACTCCTACTATTGCGTGATCTACGAAACTGAGTTTATACGTCACTTCCTGCATCTGTCTGCTGCACATGGCTACTCCCCCTCTCGCTTGAATAATGCGGAGGATTTGATGCTGTTGTGAATACATCTGCGCAAAGAACCGTATCGCTGTGTTGTACATGTGTGAAAGGCAAACTCCGAGGCAAATTCTCAGAATTCTACCCAGAGGTGATGTCTGAAAACAGCCAGTTATAATGTTGGTTGATAACAGTTGTTAATATAATAATGTTAGTTGATATTGTTTGCCACCACAATAATGTTGGTTGGCTGCTGATGACGTAGCGAGTGGTGTCCCAACTCCTAGGGGAACATTTCAAGGCCAATCCCTTGTGACTGTTTGAGGGGACAATATCCAGCAAGCACTTGTTTCAACTAAATTAAATGGATTTTGACAAATCCCAAATTCACATGTGATAGAGCCCCAAAAACCAGCAGTGACGAGTGATGACCCACTCACATACATTGTTGTACTCACTTAATTGACAACATTTCCCAAGACCATCATGAGTTGCAATCTCAACTGAGTAATTTCTAAGGATGAAATTGCCATAAATAGAGAATAAAAGCTGTCACTTTCAGGTTTTTTGGTTCTGACACAAATCCATTTCCAAACTTTGAAACTAATGTATGTCAATACTGGTAGTGACATATTAACAGACTATTATCACAAACAACACTTATATATAAATTTATGTTATACGACCATTAAATGTGACAATAAAAAAATCCAGTATGCTCCACTTTTAGTGCATTTCACTTTGTTATGCATTTGAGATTTTAAACTTCCAACAGCAGCTGATGCTTTCGCAGCCTTATCCTGATCTGATACATGAACACAATACATACACAGTCAATTTACACGGTCAGATCAATTTGAGGGTTGCCATGATCACATAAGATTCCACAAAGATGCTTAATTTACCGGACACATAAGTGAGACCCGAAGACTTGTTGTAGCAATTTCACTGTCTGGATCTGCGGTCAGCTTCTCTTTAACTGGAACACAGAGAGCAGAAGAGAACATAGAATAGGCAAAATATTCACCAAGAGACAATTAACTACACCAAATGCAAAAGAAGGTAAAGAGCAACAAGAACTCATAACCATAGCTTCTTAAACTATTGCTTCTCATGAAACAAATAGTTGCAGGCCGTGGCCTTAGGGCAGTTTGCCAGAAAGCCATGCAGTCAGCTTTCTGCAGTTACCTGCATTCACTTATGTCATGAACATCTATGCAGGAAACTTGGTCTACATATTTGAGTTAAGGAATTAATGGAATCCAATGCTACATTTCTCCAGCTACATTCTAGCTGTTAATTTGTGTAGGTAATCTGTAGAAATGTCAGTGTCAATGTTAAGTTAATCAACAAATTTATTAATCATTGTTGCAGCTCTCGTGAAAACCTCTACTCAAGTGTGAAAAGCTCATGCTCAGGGTTCATACACATTTTGTCCAATGGATTTCCATGACTTTTCAAAAACTTTAAACCAAATTTCCATGACCGAACATTTTTGCCTCTCCTGGAACCGTCACCTTATCGTGGTGGAGAGGTTTGCGTGTCCCTGAATGAACCTGAGGGCTGTGTTGTCTGGAGCCTTGTGCTCCTGGTAGGGTCTCTCATGGCAGAGTGGTCTCAGGTGAGGGGCCAGACTAAGAATGGTTAAAAAAACCTCAATGAATAACAAAAAAAGAGGAGATGTGACCCGGCCCGGAGGAAGCCCGGGGCCCCCGTCTGGAGCTAGGCCCAGACGGAGGGCTCGATGGCGAGCGCCTGGTGGCCGGGTTTGCCACGGAGCCCGGTGGGGCATAGCCTGAACAAACTACGTGGCACCCCCCCTCTCTTCATCCCATGGGCCCACCACCTGTGGGAAGACCCGTTGGGGTCGGGTGCGCAGCCACATGGGTGGCAGCGAAGGTCAGGGGTCTCGACGGACCAGACCCGGGCGGCAGAAGCTGGCTCTGGGGACGTGGAACGTCACCTCGCCGGAGCTTGTGAGGGAGGTGGAGCGCAATCAGTTAGATCTGGTGGGGCTTACCTCCACGCACAGTCTCAGCTCTGGTACCGTACTCCTGGATAAGGGTTGGACTCTATTCTTCTCCGGAGTTGCCGAGGGCGTGAGGCGCCGGGCGGGTGTGGGGATACTCATAAATCCCCGGCTGAGCGCCGCGGTGTTGGAGTTTACCCCGGTAGACGAGAGGGTCGCCTCCCTGCGCCTAAGGGTTGTAGGGGGGAAAACTCTGACTGTTGTTTGTGCGTATGCACCAAACAGCAGCTCAGAGTACTCGGCCTTCTTGGAGACCCTGAATGGAGTCCTGTATGGGGCTCCAGTAGGGGACTCCGTAGTTCTGCTGGGTGACTTCAACGCCCACGTGGGCAACGATGGAGACACCTGGAGAGGCGTGTTGGGGAGGAACGGCCTCCCTGATCTAAACCCGAGCGGTCGTTTGTTATTGGACTTCTGTGCTAGTCATGGATTATCCATAACAAACACCATGTTCGAACATAAGGGTGCTCATAAGTGTACCTGGTACCAGAGTACCCTAGGCCGAAGATCAATGATCGATTCTGTGATTGTGTCATCTGATCTGAGGCCGCATGTTTTGGACACTCGGGTAAAGAGAGGGGCGGAACTGTCAACCGACCACCATCTGGTTGTGAGTTGGATCAGGGAATGGGGGAAATTTCCGGATAGACCTGGTAAGCCCAAACGAGTAGTGCGGGTGAACTGGGAACGTCTGGAGGAGGCCCCCGTCCTAGGTATCTTCAAATCACACCTCCGGCGGAGTTTTTCTGGCATTCCTGTGGAGGTTAGGGGCATTGAGCCAGAGTGGGCGGTGTTCAAAGCCTCCATTGCTGAAGCTGCGGTGGCTAGCTGTGGCCTCAGGGTCTTAGGCTCCTCAAGGGGCGGTAACCCTCGGACACCGTGGTGGACACCGGTGGTCAGGGAAGTTGTCCGATTGAAGAAGGAGGCCTTCCGGGATATGATATCCTGGAGGACTCCGGACTCGGTTGCAGGGTACCGACAGGCCCGAAGGGCTGCAGCTGCTGCCGTGTCGGAGGCTAAGCAGCGGGTGTGGGAGAAGTTCGGAGAGGCCATGGAGAAGGACTTTCGGTCGACACCAAAGTGTTTCTGGAAGACTATCCGGCACCTCAGGAGGGAGAAACGGGGAACCATCCAAGCTGTGTACAGTAAGGATGGGACTCTGTTGACCTCAACTGAGGAGGTCGTCGGACGTTGGAAGGAACACTTTGAGGAACTCCTGAATCCGAATAACACGCCCTCTATGTTGGAGGCAGAGCTCGAGGTTGATGGTGTTTCGTCGTCAATTTCCCTGGTGGAGGTCACTGAGGTAGTCAAACATCTCTGCAGTGGCAAAGCCCCAGGGATTGATGAGATCCAGCCAGAAATGCTAAAGGCTCTGGGTGTTGAGGGGCTGTCATGGTTGTCACGCCTATTCAACATCGCGTGGGAGTCGGGTGCAGTGCCAAAGGAGTGGCAAACCGGGGTGGTGGTTCCCCTGTTCAAAAAGGGGGACCAGAGAGTGTGTACCAATTACCGGGGTATCACACTTCTCAGCCTCCCTGGTAAAGTCTACTCCAAGGTGCTGGAAAGGAGGGTTCGGCCGATCGGCGAACCTCAGATTGAAGAGGAACAATGCGGTTTTCGCCCCGGACGTGGAACTACGGACCAGCTCTTCACTCGCGCAAGGATCCTGGAGGGGGCCTGGGAGTATGCCCATCCGGTCCACTTGTGTTTTGTGGATCTGGAGAAGGCGTATGACCGGGTACCCCGGGACAAACTGTGGGAGGTGCTGTGGGAGTATGGGGTAAGGGGGTCTCTTCTCAGGGCCATCCAATCTCTGTACTCCCAAAGCGAGAGCTGTGTTCGGGTCCTCGGCAGCCAGTCAGTTTCGTTCTCAGTGGGTGCTGGTCTCCGCCAGGGCTGCGCCTTGTCACCAATCCTGTTTGTGATATACATGGACAGGATATCGAGGCGTGGTCGTGGTGGGGAGGGGTTGCAGTTCGGTGGTCTGAGGATCTCGTCACTGCTTTTTGCGGATGATGTGGTCCTCATTGGATCATCGGCTTGTGACCTTCAGCACCCACTGGATCGGCTGGCGGCCGAGTGTGAAGCGGCTGGGATGAGGATCAGCACCGCTAAATCTAAGGCCATGACTCTTAGCAGGAAACCGATGGATTGCTTACTCCGGGTAGGAAATGAGTCCTTAGCCCAAGTGAAGGAGTTCAAGTACCTCGGGGTCTTGTTCGCGAGTGAGGGTACTATGGAGCGTGAGATGGCCGGAGAATCGGAGCAGCGGGGGCGGTATTGCGTTCGCTTTACCGCACCGTTGTAACGAAAAGAGAGCTGAGCCGCAAGGCAAAGCTCTCGATCTACCGGTCGATCTTCGTTCCTATCCTCACCTATGGTCATGAGGGCTGGGTGATGACCGAAAGGACGAGATCGCGGGTACAAGCGGCCGAGATGAGTTTTCTCTGGCGTGGCGTCTCCCTTAGGGATAGGGTGAGAAGCTCAGTCATCCGTGAGGAACTCGGATTAGAGCCGCTGCTCCTTTACTTAGAAAGGAGTCAGCTGAGGTGGTTCGGCATCTGGTAAGGATGCCCACTGGGCGCCTCCCTTGGGAGGTCTTCCAGGCACGTCCAGTGGGGAGGAGACCTCGGGGAAGACCCAGGACTAGGTGGAGAGATTATATCTCAACACTGGCCTGGGAACGCCTCGGGATCCCCCCCGTCAGAGCTGGTCAATGGAAGTCTGGGGCCCCCTGCTTGAGCTGCTCCCCCCGCGACCCGACCCCGGATAAGCGGATGACAATGAGTGAGTGAGTGAGTGAGTGAGAACATTTTGTGAAATCTCTGTGAATACGCCAAAAAGTGACAAAATGTACTATTTAAACTAACAATTAGAATTCCAAGGCATACAGTATACCTTAAATGACAAACCCAAGTATGCCTGCTTATATTTTGAGCGTATTTCTTTAAAAGCATATGAATTATTTAAAACTCAGCGGAAATGAACTAGGGATAGGCATTTGATTAAATTGTCTTAATCTATCGTCGGGAGAATTAATGATAGACTTTCGATTAATCACTAATATTTTAATATTAAAATTAACTTTTTATAGGCTATATTAAAAAGCAGTGAAAATAGAAAAAACACAGCGTGTTTCCTCATTGAGATCTTTATTACTAGATGAACAACTCTTGTGGCAGTTAAACGGGATTCAGTGGTTACACTTGAAAATATGCGCTGCTGTAGTCGTAAGCCTCGATGAGAAAAAAGCTAGATGATGAGAGCTAGCTGGATTTGACGGGTCTCGACCTCTCAGTCCGGTTGTTGTCACGCCCTCACTCCCGGAACCCCTCACTCAGACCCGGGACTGTCCTGGTTCCCTTCCATGTGGACTAACGGTCAGTGTGCGGATAAGAAGCCGAGCGAGCAGCGGAGGCTAGCTTCAGGCTTTTTCCTCCAGCTGCTAATATCCTTGCGTTCAGGGCAACTCTGATATTCCAACAACCTGCCACATAGCGAACATGCAATAGTTTTCATCGATGAAAAAATAATGTCATCGACGAAAATTCTTAATGATCAATTCATCGACCGTCGATTAATTATGCCCATCCCTAAAATGAACGACATGAAGATATGAATATAACAAATTTCCTTGACTTTTCCGAAATTTTTAGGAGATAATTTTTTTCCTTGACTCTTCCAGGCCTGGAAAAACACTTTTTAAGATTCCATGACTTTTCCAGGTTTTCCATGACCGTACGAACCCTGCAGACTTGACTGCTCAGACTGCTGCTATTTTTACATCACATTATGTCATTTGGCAGACGCATTTATCCAAAGCGACTAACACTTAGTGCATTCAACTTCTATTTAACTTTCATCTTGTAGGAAACACTGTCATAGTGGTCGATTCAATAGTTACTTAATGCTCTGGAGTGGTCTGGGTTTCTGATGCCCTTCATCCTCAGCCTCTGCAGCAGCAGCGGTGATGTTAGCTGTCTCACCAGGTACACAGACATAGAATAGGTCTGAAAAACCATAGGATCAAAAAACCTTAGTTGAGAAAACAGTTATTGAGCCGAACTATGATGCAATCATTCAAAGAGAAGAGGAAAAGCAACAAAAAAAAGGATTCCAATTAAGTTCTCCTCACTTTTCCAATTTCAGGGGCCCATGTGACTGAAATCTGATTGGGTACTGCAGATGATAGTCGGACAAGCGAGGTAATGTTCAAAGGTCTTCCTGGTCTCTTCTGTTCCACACCATTTTTGGGTGGTGGTGCATACCCCTACAGGAGTAAAACATATTGAGTTTAGAAACGTAGGCAACATGATTGTTCTTAAATTGGAACTGCGCCATAACACAAGCACTTACTGGCAAAGGAAACAGCTTCCCATTGACTTTTATACAAAGACTGTTGGGATAATTATCCTCTTGAGGGCAACTTGTCTCTGACAAGCAAAACCTGAAAACACAGAAACGGTCATAAAATACTAGTGTAGGGGGAAAAAATCTATTCTGTTTGGTACCGCGATATTTTGCGCACGCAATTATATTGATACAGTAGCACAAAGTATTTATATATTTTTCTATATTATATGTATATTTTTTATACTTTATTTAAAAAAATTTGCAATATTTGATTATATATGTAACAGCCCCTGGCTGGCAAACCATGACGAAGAGAGTTTCAGAGTTCAAAATATACCTGAGCATTCCAGGCACGTGTGTCTGCTGAAAGGGTGTTCTCCACTGCAGGAGATATAGTAACGGCCTAGAGGAGCACTTTAACATCTGAGCGTGTTGACCAACTCCTTTTTCTGAACAAAAATGCCAATATTCCCAAATGAATTTAACATTTTGGTTCATGACCTTGCAGCCAACTGGACTGGACTCTATGCAGTACACATTTGTTTATTTTTCTCAATTTGATTGAAGCTCTAAATGACTCTTATTTATAAGACTATTCTCAGGTTTATGTTACTCTATTATGTCTGCTTTATGTTACTGTATTGTATTTCAATAATTTTAAGTTATGTGCTGGGAGCTCAGCGTTCATATGAGAGGTCTCCTATTCAGAAAATATTTTGCAAAGGTCCTCTGTCCTGAATGTTCAAGGAAAAGGTTTTGCACTACCCTTTCTTTGTTTTTGCACTTCAGTTAATGTGTAGAAGACAATGTTGTTCACAGAATTCAATGTGACATTTGAAGTGAGTTGAGCAGTCTTATTTTCCTAATTTTTTGTAATGCCTTTGAATAATATGGGGGACATGTATCGCAATATATTGCAGAATCGAATTGCAATACTTGCTGTATCGCATTATATTGAATCGTGGCCCAAATATCGTAATACTATCAAATTGTCACATTTTTGCCAATTCCCACCCCTATAAAATACTAAGTCCAAATAACTTCTCATTACTTTTGATGTATATGTTAGAATGTGAATGTGTGACGGCTGGGTAGTGAGGAGGGTGGACACTCTAACAAGATACTAGACCTTTAAAGGGTTAGTTCCTGATGAAAATGAAAATGAAAATGAAATGAAATTATCATTATCTTCTCATCACTGGAGGGGTTGGTGAAGTGTTTGATTCCACAATACACTTCTAGAGTCTCACATCTGGAGATTGAAGACAATCGTGACCTCTTATTAAGATATAATTAAACAACCGAAAAAACATAACATGCCTCCATACTGCTTGTGTGGTTTCATCCAAGTGTCCGCAAACCCCGACATTCAAATTCAAAGCATCATTTACACCATACTTTAAGCATACTTGTAAATTTCCTCTGCCAGCCTCAACGGAGGCACATGGAGACTTGGATGAACGGACCTGAGAAGTATGGAGGCATGTTGTGCTTCTTTCCCCTGTATTACATCTGAAGAAATGGGTGCCTAAGCTGAAAACACTGTTGAACCCTGAGACTCCAAAAGTGTCTTGTTGACTCAAACACATCACCCACACCGCCATCGGTGGTGAGGAGATAAGTAGATTTAAATTTTTTGGTGAACTATCCCTTTTAATATCCATCTGCTGTAATCCTGAAGCAGCAGCAGTAATAATCATGCAGTGGTGGACCACTGCTATGAAATGAATCACAATGCATCTTTAAATTGAGAATGTTCTACACAATAATATTGATGAAAACATATTTTTAGCGTTGCCGCCCTCAATTATAGCACCTGATTTTGGTAGCACTAGTGAATACCTTTATGGAACAGGAATTGGTTCGATCTTCAAGAAAACACTAATCAAACTATTGTACATGATTTTAAAAGTTTTGATTTGTTTGCGTTTCTTAGTTCAGATTCTAAGTTGTAAAAAATTTCAAGAACTTGGACCATTCCCACCTCAGTTGAATTTGAACCATATAGTCCCGCCTGCCACCTGGCAGAAAGTCCCTGAAAAAAAAGGTTGACCATTGAGTCAGTAACATTTTAATTAGTTACATCACACACAGACATGTGTCTCTGAGTATTTGTTTAATTACTGAGCTATTTATCAGTCCTACCTGGATATGCAAACTTCTCGAACTTGCTGTGGTGTCAAGGCAAAGATAAAATATTTTTCTTGGTGGTACCTCTGTGTAGTACTTGCTCCTGGAGACACAAATTATGACATTACGTATTGGAAAAGAATCTGGATTCTTTTATTATTATTGTTCTGACAACTTAGTTAAAAGGGGTCGCCCCTCTTTGTGATTTCTCACTTGTTCGGTTTTCGTCTGTGATAATGAACCCTTTGAAAAAGGAAGTTGACAAGAACAAGTTACATCTTAGTAATTAAATAATTATAAAATAAAATAATTTCTTGTTGGATACATTTTAAATGTTTACTGTTGCTAATTGGGAACAAAACGCAACTAAAACATGATTCTTTTTGTATAGTACACTTCATACATCATATGTGCAAGTCATGATGGCAAAATCTAGAGTTATTTAAAATAAAAAGAGAAAGAAAATAGATCAGACCTAGACTTGAAGGCTTGATTAGGACATCCAGTACATCATAGAAGGGCAGGGGCTTCATCTGCACATCAGGGTGGACAGGGGGGATGAGAGGTGATGGCTGCTGGAGATTCATGTTGGTTTTTATGTCTTGCATCAAGGCAGGCTGTTTCACCAGACAGGATGAAGTGTTTTTCACAGGCCTGATTCCTGTTAACAGAGATTTCAATGACACTTAAAGATATGAGCAGTTCATCAACAGAACAGAAACAATTTTTAAGCTAACAACAACAGAGAAATCAATGAGAAACAAGAGTTACATATCTGTATTTATACACAAACACTGACAAATTTGACCTAAGTGGCCGAGTAACTAGCCAACACATTAGCCTTTACTGTTTCAGGGTGGACCCACTTGGCCACCATTGAGGAGCATTACATCACTGGTCAACAAGAGATTTGGCTCCTCTCCTCTTTCAAATTCAGAGCTTATCTTTATAAAACCTGCTGAATTATTAATTACGTTGATAATCGGCGCGTTGTTTCTTCTGCAACGATGAAGTAAAAAAAAAATGCGTATTGTGATAATCTGACGGAAGTATTATCTGCTGTCTGCAGCCTCTGGGTGGGTGTGTGCATTTATAGATGTTGTCACATCTTGAATCCGGATCGTTGTGGTCACTTTAACACTGATGTCCTGAATGTTTGTGTGTTATGTCTAGCATATTAAGTACTTGCCTATTAAACTCTGAAGCTAATGGACAAACATAAAGTAAATGCCATTACTATTTGGGTCCTAATAACTTCTGATTAGTGTTAGAGTGTAAAGTGCGCTAAAATCAGTGGGAGATTGAAGGTAGTACACTCAGACAGGAGACATTGACATGGTAAAAGACGACCAGACCTTTAAATTATGTTAGTCCTGATCCTGAAGCAGCGGTGGTTCTATTATGCATAGACCGGACATCGCTTAAAAAAATGTAACTAGCGGAAAACATGAATCGACTATGTTCTGTTTCTATGGTTTGTCTCTGCAGTGTCTCAATGCAGAATTGTCTGCATCTTGATGCAACTAAGAATCAAATCGATTATGCCAATTACCACCACCGAAGTGCATAAAATGACAAGCAAAAAAAACACAATGCAGAGATGAATTATGTTAAGTAAGCTTTTGACCTTTGAAGTTAGAATCATACACTCACTGGCAACTTTATTAGGTAAACCTTGCCAGTACCGGGTTGGACCCCTTTTGACTTCAGAACTGCGTTAATTCTTCGTAGTATAGATTCAACCAGGTGTGGCATTTAAAAGATGCTCAATTGGTACTAAATAGCCCAAAGTGTGCTAAGAAAATATCCCCCGTACCATTACACCACCACCACCAGCCTGAACCGTTGATACAAGGCAGGAGGGATCCATGCTTTCATGTTGTTTACGCCAAATTCTAACCCTACCATCTGAATGTCGCAACTGAAATCGAGACTCATCAGACCAGGAAACGTTTTTCCAATCTTCTCTTCAATTTTGGTTAGCCTGTGCGAATTGTACTCCAGTTTCCTGGTCTTAACTGACACGAGTGGCACCCGGTGTGGTCTTCTGCTGCTGTAGCCAATCTGCTTCAAGGTATTCTGCATACCTTGGTTTTAACAAGTGATTATTCGAGTTACCGTTGCCTTTCTATCATCTCGAACCACTCTGCCCATTCTCCTTTGACATCAACAAGGCATTTTCGTCCACACAACTGCTGCTCACTGGATATTTTCTCTTCCTATCCTATGTAAAACCTAGAGATGGTACTGCATGAAAATCCCAGTAGATCAGCAGTTTTTGAAATAGTCAGACAGCCCGCCTGGCACCAACAACCATGCCACGTTCAAAGTCAATTAAATCCCCTTTCTTCCCCATTCTGATGCTCATTTTAAACTTCAGCCAGTCGTCTTCACCACGTCTAGATGCCTAAATGCATTGAGTTGCTGCCATGTGATTGGCTGATTAGCTATTTGTGTTAAGATGCAATTGAACCGTTGTGCCTAATAAAGTGGCTGGTGAGTGTATATCGACACTGATCTAATACATGGCCTCTATCAAAGTGATGGAAATCTGTCATACCAAGAGAGAATTTAATTTGCTGAACATTATTCTCCTAAAATGGTTTAAATCCAATAAAAGAAACAATGCAATCATACAGTAGGTAAACAGATTGTGAATTTCAGGGAGAAAACTCAACTAAACATAGCTCCTTAGATTCAGATGTGGGAAGATTCTCAGTCATCCAGGTTATGGTACCTTCAGAAGATGTACAAGTGTACATAGGCAACAGGAATTGCTTTAGATCATTGAAGACATTTCACTCATCATCCAAGAGGCTTCCTTCCTTCTAACTAATGGGAGGTTTTAGGTATTCCTCTCTTGGACTGAACCTGGGATGACAGTCATTAGCCCAGGTGACAAACTAAGAATCATGTGTTTAGTTATTATTCGATGGTGACGGATCATGTTTGCGTGTCACTACGGTCACTTTAACACTGAGTCCTGACTGTGATCGTGACACGGTAAAACACCATTATTTAATGTGGCTGTCTCTTTGATGTGCCTCTGAGCAAACATAGGATGGTGGTATTTGTATTAAATCCAACTCAAAGAACCTTCATCAGAAACAATTGAGGCTTCATAGCCTTTGCCCTTTTTTTTTTAAGCAAATATAGTATATAGGAGTATAGTAGACAATTAAATGTGGATGTGAAATCTGAATCTGAGCCCAACTGTAGAAGCAATGTTGAGCCAGTTCACACTTAAAAAGAACGAGTTCAAAGTTCAGTTCATACAGATGAGAATAAACTTGTGGACAGCTGTGGTTGAGGGATAGAGCGGTCGTCCTCCAACCTGACGGTCGGTAGTTTGATCCCCAGTCTTCCCCATCTGCATGCCGAAGTGTCCTTGGGCAAGAGGCTGAACCCTGATTTTGCCCTCATTGAACAACAAAAGTGCTTGAAAATAGGTTGCTAAGCATTTGACTTCTCATTTTAACAAAAGCAACATGTTTTATCAGATGAAATTTGGAATCAGAAATGAGCAAATAGCTGTTTCAGTTAAGCGTATTAAATCAAAACTGGACTTATATGGTGATGTTGGTGCAGTAGTTCTGGATTTAAAAAAAAAGCCTTTGATACTGTTAACCATAATGTGCTTCTTACTAAGCTGTCTTCATATGTTTCTAGTGAGGCAATGAATTGGATACAATCCTATTAAACTCAGAGGTCAAAAAGTTCATATGGGGTGTAGCCAGTGTGCTCTATAATTATTGTGGCGTTCCCCAAGGATCAATATTGGGACCTCTTTGGTTCAGTGATACATTAATAACCTGCCACCTATTTGTCTACAAGTGGATGTTCAAGTGCATGCAGATGATAGTTTTATTTTTTCATGGCTGAAGTAAGTCAGAAATTTATCAGAAATAAGCTATGACTAGTGTTTGTGGGTGGCAGCGCAACCTTAGTATAACATTTGCACGTATTTTTCCAAAAGGTCCAATAGAACCATACACCCAGATGTTAATCTGGGTGTAAAAAGTATATTAACGGGAAACACATAACCGTTGTGGTTAATTTTAAATACCTTTGCATAATTTTGGATTCTCACTTAACATTTAAAAAACATGTGAACTAAGTAGTAAAAACTGTTAAATTTGGATTATCTAATTTTAGGATTATAAAACCGTATTTTTCGCTACAGGGAGCCCAATTAAACATGCAATGTACTTTCTCATTTTAATTATTGTATGTCAAGCTGGTCTCAAACTGGAGACAGGCCTTAAGACCAGTTGAATCACTTTATAAACAAACACTGAAAGTCCTTGATAAAAAGCCAAACAGTTACCATCATTGGAACATAATTTTTTTAAGTATAATTTATTCAGTATGGACAGCTTCAAACACTATACAGATATATGCCTGATGTTTAAAATGCCTAATGGTCTAGCTCCTCCTCCTGGAGGAAGTGTTTACATTACAACTAAGAATAAGAACTGGAGGTTAACAAGGTCAGTAACCAGAGGAGACGGTTATGTTCCATACAGACACAGTACATATGGCAATTCAGAATTTTCCGTGAGAGCATCCCAAATCTGGAATAAACTCCCTATAGTTTTCAGAAACACTTTTTTAAATTAAATTGAAATATCATTTAAAATCTAAGCAAATATGTACACGAGTAATGCTCCCAATTGGATTTACCTTGATGTGTTGATGTCCTCTCAGATGCTTTGCATGTATATTGTAGTATAATTTTTGTTAATGTTCTGAGCAAGAATATTAGTATAAAATTTTTTTTTTGTCTCCTTTACTGTATGTTATTTACCACATTAAGTTACTGTCTGATAAGTGTCATATCACACACATGTACAAAGTCTGTCTAGGTAAAATCATAGACTTTATAAACTTAGTAAGTGTATGTAACCGGAGGAGACCAGCTCCATACAAATCTTGTTTGGTTTGACGTAGCGCACAGTGCAAATGATAGACACACAGAGGAGAAGTAAATTACAGATATACTTCTCTCAGGTTCTAGGATCATAAATAAGCTTACAATTATTTTATATAATCAACGGCTCATACAAATGAATCTGACTTGGGGCTAATGTGATTACTAGAAGTTTCCAGTCTTTCGCTCAAGTTGATATCCGGTGGCAATAGACCTTCGATATATTGTGCACCCCCTGTCCAAACATGTACAGTATGTATTATTCGTTACACAAATTAATACTGTAGGTGGACTTAGTGGAGCTGTGCATTGCTCAATGGTGTCTGCACTGCGGCTTGTGTGTGTGCCCTTTCCTGGCTGTGGAGCTGTCTGTGGTCAATGAACATGCGCTCCCTTTAGGCAACATCGTCAGAAAGCACCACATACACTTCATTTTTGTACGCAGACAACTCCCAGCTGTAGAAATCTAAGAAGCCTGATGAATCTTATAACTTAGTTCAACTTCAGGAATGTCTCAAGAACATTAAGGCATGGATGACCCAGAACGTCTTACTGTAATTGGCCCTAAACGTCAGACCAGATAGACCTACTTGGCTGATGTTAGTTTGGCCCCTAGCTACACTGTGTGGAACCTTGGAGTTTTGTTTAACAATGACATGTTATTTGACCCACAGATAAAACAAGGCTCCAGGACAGCTTTCTTCCACCTTGAGATTATTGTGAAATTTAGGAACATCGACAATGACTTCCTTTAAAATTCAGAATAGAATTCAACATCCTGCTCCTCACATACAAAGCCCTTACAATCAAGCCTCTTCCTATATTAAAGAGCTCATAACACCATATTATCCTAGAAGATCAGTTCGCTTCCAAAACACAGGCTCCCTTGTGGTTCCAAGAATCTGTAAGAGCAGGATAGTAGGTAGAGCCTTTGTCTATCAGGCTCCTCTCCTGTGGCAACAGCTCCCAATCTGGGTACGGAAGGCCGACACCATCTCTAAATTTAAGGTTAGACTTAAAACATTCCAACATGGTAGATTTTCACCCTGAACATAGCCTGAAAAAAAACTATCTGCAATATATGTAAGATGGACCTTGCTTTCCATGGAAGCAGGACACGAACATTTGAAGAGGAGGCACGTTTAACACAGTACAGAGAAGATGCAGGCTCGCCTCTGTAAGATAGCCTGTTATATAAACATATACCTGTGCGCAGGATTCTAGAATATTAAAATATGGTTTAAATATTTATTTTAACGAGTTTAAATGCATTATGTTATCCTATTGCCTGACAAACGTCTTCTTTAAGCACAATTATGCAGTCTGAAGAAGACTGTAGTTACGTTTGTTGATGTTTTTATTGCCAATACTTTCCCTGTCCTTTTGTTCACAGATAAAATGGATACTTATTTATTTTAAGTATCGGCACTTGGCCTGGTATTGGTTCACAGGAACAAGGGAAACTTGAATTAAAAAAATTATTATATTAGTGCTTTGCCTGTCCTTTGTTTTAAATGAACAAAAACTTGATTTTTCTTTGTCATTGTATCAATAGTACCCTAATATGCAGCTAAGTTTATTAAAAGACATTTTTGAAGTATTGATCTTTATTTTCTTTATTTTGATGCATTATTTTCAGTCACCAAATGTGGATAACCTCAAGCTAAATTTAAAAGCTGTTGGCTTAATAAGAGCATTTGAGAATTTGTGTGATTCATAATCTGATTAGTCAATTAATCGTTTCAATAATTGATGGATTAATCGACTATCAGAATAGTTGTTAGTTGCAGCCCTAACTAGGCAGATAGCTGCCCACAATGAGTCTGGTTCTTCTAGAGGTTTCTTCCGATTAATGAACGAGTTTTTAAGGTCTCCACTTTCAATGTTAAGTGCATTGAGGTAATGTATATTAAGATTAAGACTAAGATGCATTTAATAGTCACAAACACATGCAAAGGCACACTCATTCAGGTAGGGAAATTTAATCTCTGCTTTTAACCCATCTGGTGCAGGACACACAGAGCAGTGAGCGACCATGTACGGCGCTCGGGAGCAGATGTTGGGGGAGTAAGGTGCCTTGCTCAGGGGCACTAGACAGGGTAGAGATTCTTGGATTTTTGGACAGATCAATCCAGGTTTGTCTTTTGTCGTCTCTCCGTGGAGTCGAACAAGAGACGAACCAGAGCCCTTCTCTGCCCATAGTCCAAGTTTCTGCCACTAGACCACAGCCCCTCCTAATTAAGCTCTATATCATATCATGTCATATATTGTATGTTTTCGTAATAACGTGCAGACCTAGTGGAAACCGAATATAGTGATCGCTGATATATTAATCAAGAAGTGCGCTTACAGTGTTCATTTTGGGTCTTTTCAAAACATGTTTGGACCGTAAAAGGGTTATATTTTACAGACAAAAAAAATTAACTGCTCCCTTCTGTGTCGATCATTTGCATTAGGCACTTAATGAAAGATTTTACTCACAAAAAAAGTATTGATCACTATGGTTATCATTGTTGATATTGCGGCTGTCATTTCAAACAAATCAACATTTAAACTAAAGCGGAAGAGACATCAGTGGCTGTGTCTGTGTGTATATGCGAGTAATTTGTTAAGACGCTTGTTTAATATATAAATAGCCTTGGCTATTTATGGAGACTTTGATTCATTGTCGGAATTTGAGAACTGAATGCATGTGCAGACCCTGATACAAGTTTCTAAACTTTTTTCGCATTATTACAGGTCGATCATATTACAAATTAAGATCCTAGAGAACATGGGACCAAAGCGTGATGAATCATCTCAGTAATGTCAGTACTGTGCTGTTAATAAATCTCCTGTTCATATTCACAGTTTCGTATTCTCTCTCATTGAAATACGGTGCACTGGTTTGCTCTGCCGAACACGCTCCCTATAAGCACGGACAAGACATTCAGGGCTTCAACAGACCAACATTCAAACCAGCTTACTAGTACCGTTAAATATATAGTCAATAAATCTGGGTTTGGCCACCTTCGTAGAAACGGGTGTTTCTCTTTTGAGTGTTATAGTCTTCCCCGTCAGCATTTCTGTAAATTTGAATAGTTTGTTGTACACGTCTGAGATTTTCTAAATATAACACGGTGACTTTACGATAATAAGGTACCTTAACATTAACTATGACTTAACGGGCTGTAGTCTCGTGACGTGAACTCCACAGCACGGGGATACCTAAGATTACTTATCTGTTAAAAGAATGCCTTAAATTCCTTTGGATAAACAGGAGTCAATGTAGTGACGACTGTTAGCATTTAAGCTACGTGCCGAAGCGTAAACGATCTGATATGAAAGGAATCTTACTTGTTAGCAGTGCACTACATTTTTCTCCCATCAACTCGGGACGTTATATACTATGTTTTATAAATGACACTCTATCAGTACTGGTTGTATTGCTTGTCAAAGTGAATCATGATCAGTGTTATTGTTTTTCGCCTACCCGTAACTCCTCATCCTTCGCCATTTTGTCCAACCGGTCATTCAGCCCGGCGTGACGACTTCCGGATGACGCCATAACTGGGCCATATGGGCCGAGGGTTCTTATTATTCTCCTCCTCCTCCTCCTCCTCCTCCTCTTCCTCTTCCTCTTCCTTCTTTTCTTCCTCTTTTGGGCTTTATTGACGGTTGGCACAAAACGATTTGGCGCATTACCGCCACTATCTGGCATGGAGTGTGGATCAGCAAGTATTATATTATGTATTCTATTGAGAAACAAAAAAACTACGTATATTTTTTTACGTAGATAATTAAATATTATTCGATATCCCTAGACAACATTTTTGAGCTAAGACCGATATGTTTGTCTTCCTTTCTGAGTTTAAAGATTATTTTTAATTCCTCCCTCACATCCTCCTGCCGACAACTCTATAACCTTAATCTGAACTATTTTCTTCCAAGCTTCTTAGTATTTTGACTCCACAACAAGCTCCCCTTACCTAGCCTGTTCTCTCTCTCTCCCTCACGTCCTTTTCTCCTACTAGAGACTGTAGTCCATCATAAATCCATATCATCACCCTCATCATCCTGAGTTGCCTTCCTAATCCAGTCACACACCAGTATGCTAACTGCCAAATCCTAAATCTTAAATTGGTTTTCAAAACCAATGTATCAAAGTTGTTTTCCAATTCAACTATTCAACAAAACCCAACTCTCTCCGCCAAGCTTTCCGTCATGAGCCCAGGGTGCAAGCAGTGGGAGCTTGAGCTGGCGCAGCAGCAGCATCTTTCCACACTATTAAGTCAACGTTTAGAGGTGTCCCGGGGGTCCTTATTTTAATGCGGCCACTTAAATGTCTGACAGGTAGCAGCAGTGAGTCCAAGGCTATGTAGCGAGATTCCCTACATGGGCATGGTGTGACTATGACGTTTATTTCGGTCGTAATCTCATTTGACACACTCTAGCGTATCGTTTCTGACATAGAGGAACCACAACAAATCGCGGGAGTTGTTTTTTTCCACAGTTTTTGGGCGGGAGAAATTAAGATTAAGATACATTTATTTGGCCCAAACACATGCACAGACATGCACAGGCACACTCATGCAATTGTAGGGAAATTTAACCTCTGCTTTTAACCCATCTGGTGCAGGACACACAGAGCAGTGAGCAGCCTTACAGGAGTAAGGTGCCTTGCTCAAGGGCACTAGACAGGGTAGGGAGAATCCTCTTGGATTTTTGGACAGATCAATCCAGGTTCGTCTTTTTGTTGTGTCTCCGTGGAGTAGAACCAGAGATGAACTAGAGACCTTTTCTGCCTATAGTCCAAGTTTCTGCCACTAGTCCACCGCCCCTCATGCCAGATACCATGCCAGACATGAACGTGTAGAAGCACTACAAAAGTGGAATTTTCATAATATATCCCTTTTAAATAAACCTCTGCTGTCATGAAAATTATACTAGAAGTTATAATTGCCTATGTTAGTTTGTTATTATAACATGCCTCATCTTTTTAATTTAACAGCTAGGGGAGAAGCCATTGACCATTTGTGATGAGATCACTGTTTTGTTTTGTTTTGTTTTGTGATGTGTATTCTGTGTAAGCACACTGAGAGCCACTTTACCGAGTCAAATTCCCTGTTTGTGCAAAGTTACTTAGCCAATAAACCTGATTCTGATTCTGATCACTCTGGACATCTACAAAAATCATGTCACTTTTGATTTTTGTAGATGTACACCAATCGTAGTGCCGGGGCTGCCCTTTAGGGGCGCTAGTCAGTTATTTTGCCACGCCCATTCCTTAAAACCATCTGAATATGTAGTTTGAGGGAGATGGACTAATGAACACGGAGGTTACAGCGATTTCGTGTGTCATGGCGAGCTGATGAACTTTGATTATCAAACATTAATAATCTGCATAATGAAAAGTCACAGTAATCTCATGGCTACATTATCAATGTCTTGCGACCTATTTGACACAGTTTGAAATGGTTTCGCAAAGTGGATGAGGAGAAATACATCCAAGTGTAAGACGTACCAAAACAAAGACATATTCTGCTCCCACTAGGGAGCGCTGTGATTTTAAGTCACGATTTCTGTATCGATGTCGTCAGGTCGCGAATCTTGTCTTACATGGCTAGTTTGGACTTGATTGGACCAAAAATGTCAATGATACAGAAGCTCATGTTTTCCTGGCGTGTAATCAAACTTTGAAGCCACGCCACGTCACACCATGTGACGAAAAATCGCCCTTTTAATAATTTTAGATCTCCATCTTGTTTTGATGACACTCAAATACATCTGAAGTTGATCTGATGAAAGCTCTATGACAAGTACATCAAAGTAAAAATGTGGAATATGGCCAAAATGGCCACTAAATCAAAATGGCGGGCTTCCTGTTGCGTTTTTTATAATGCACTAGAGACTTTTTTTGTGCATCTGGTCATGATACACAATTGCCATAATTTTCTTGAGGATCACTGAATGTTAAATGAGGGGCTAGGTGGCGCTGTTGAGCTATTTTGCAGTGCCCATTTCCAAATACTCCATAATACGTACATTTTCACCAATTTCTAATTTACTGCAAACTTTAGAAACTTTTTGAGCATGTTGAAGCCTTCAAAAAGCCAATTCACTACGCTCAGAATAATCCTTACGATTTCAATATGGCCTCCCACCGGAGGTGCTCAGGCCCTAATAACTCCTCCATCCACAAAATGGTTGATCTTGGAGTACCACAAGGTTCATATATGCTTTATATATGCTTACTTGAGGCAATATTATCTGAAAGCACTATATAGATTTCCATTGCTATGCAGATGCCACCCAGCTGTATTTATCTTTGAAGCCAGAGGAAACTAATAAAGTAGTAAATCTGGTTGACCGGATGACCTAAATTGTTTGCCTCTAAATTCATAAAAAATTCGAGTCACAAAAAATTATCTGACCAGATAGTTATCTTGAATGTCGTTAGCTTCACTCTACTAATGAACCTTGGAGTTATTTTTGACCAGGTTATGCCATTTGACAGACACATAAAACAAGTCTCTAGGTATGCCTTCTTCCACCTGCGCATTGTCATGAATATAAAAAATATTCTGTCTCAAAAGGATGCTGAGAAACTAATCCATGCATTTGTTTTACCTCTATAATGGACTATATCAATTATTTATTATGTCCCAGTATGTCTGTGAAAATCCTCCAGCTCATCCACAATGTTGCAGAACGAGTACTGATAGGAATTAGTAGAAGAGTTCATATTACTCTTGTTTTAGCTTCTCTGCATTGACAACCTATACAAGTCAAAATATAATTAAAAATCCGGCCCCTCACAAATTAAGCCCTTATGGATCAAGCTCAATCATAGATTGAAGAGTTGTTTGCATCCTATTATTCCAATAGATTAATTAAATCCCTAAATTCAGGCAAAAAAAAGAAAAAGCTCACCGTTTAGGTTCTGGAGCCAGACACCATCTCTCATTCAAGATTAGATTCAAATTCTTCTTCTTTAATAAAGGATATATTTATAGTTAGGGCTGGCTCAGGTGAGCTCTAGACTGCTGAAGCAACCCCCATGATACACTTCGAACTTCTCTCTCCCTGTCACTGGTTCTGCAAGAGGTTTCCCACTGGGAGGTTTTTCTCTTCAAAGTTGCCAAGTGCTTCCTCATTATAGTAACTGTTGAGCTTATCTTTTGTAATCTCCAAACCATATATGTCTTTGAATAATGTAAGTTGTGAATTGGCACTCCAAATATACAATCAAATTGTAATATTGAAGATCGTATATAAAAGCCAGTCCCTCTCAACATTAGCTTTACAACAATGCCACTATGTCCTAAACTTAAATCATCAACATTTTAGTTTACATCCAATCTTGAAACCTTTGGTTATAAACAGGTCAACTCTCGTATTTAGCTGACAACGAGACTAAAATCGAAATTTGCTGATGAGCCTGAAATGTCTATTTATCAGATCCGAAATGACGTACGTGCTGTTGTATACTGTCTGTGGACCAAATCCATATTCGCCGCGCTGTGTATTCTGGGAACACGCACTAGTTTCAAGATGGCGGCGAGCAGGAGGCTGGCCAAGGTAAATCTCCCGATCCCGTTATTTTCCTGCTATTTGTAAAGTGGAATGAATCATTGGCGGCTGATGGACACATTCGTTCTTCGCATAAAATCATATAGGGTTATGTTTTGTGAAGAAACAGTTGGCATTAGGTTTAGTGGTAAACTTATTATAAACGAGAGGTCACTACTGTTCACCCAGCCGACCCAGTATTAACGTTAGGCAGCTAAGCACCGGCAAATTAGGCCAGTAAATCTAGGTTCAACCCTGCGGAGAATACAATCGAAATGGTGTATCGGGTGCTATCAACAACACCGGTTCATGAAGCTAGTGTTAAATTACCGACTGAGCGACTTTCTAATGTGTCAAACATCAGATCACCATCGAGTTTCAACCGCACAAGGCGTTTGCTAATCAGCTAACTCGCTAGCTTCAGATCTTAGCTGCGTTTCAGCTAGCTAGCCAGCGAACCTCAGCCTAACTCAGTCACCCGGCTTTGTCAGTTATCAGATCAAGGGTGCGCTCGAACAAAGTGTAAACCCACATTTTACACTTGCTACTTCTGCTAAAGAGGTGATGGCATATGATGTATGTGTTAAACGTATTCGGTTGCCTGTGTTAAATGTAAGATCGTGTGCCTCTCTTCCTGTTCATGCACCCTTTTATTTCAGAAAATGACCAATGTAGATTACATAGGTAGATTACATTAGTTTCACTTTGACAGATTATTTATTTAAATCACAATTTGCAGATTGTAGTCGCTCTTATGTGAAAGTGGAGGTAAAATATAACCACTGTTGACCCATAACAATGTGCTGACCATTAACTAGACCTATTCCGACAATTCTATTGTAGAAAATGTAGATGTCTTAATTCAGGATTTTGAAGAGCCACATTTCTTAATTTTTTCAAGACAATGGGGCAATTTTGTCTTAACATCAGTGTACAATTTGACTTTTCACACCATTTCAAATGCAGGCCAAAACTTTTGATAATTATCCATGCAAGATCATACACTTTGTGTGGTGTTGTGATCATTACAAATATGGTGCCAATTTTCAGTCAATAAGAGCAACAACTACTTTGAACTTGATGACACAATATTTAGCTTTCAAAACCATTAAAAGTACTGATCTTTGAAACACCACAACCATATTATCAGAATAAAATCCCACTGAAGAAATCCACACAATAAACTCAAACACAGATTTTTCACCAAGCATTGGAAAGCTTTTTAATGAGCGTTTTCTGTGTTTGTATTATAACTAGGGAGGGATATTATGTTTTTTAAAGGTCCCATCGTGTGCCCTGGCGCTGGGCTTATGTGAGCCGTTTTTTTTTAACATATATGTATTGGTTTACAACAGAACTTTACATCGTAAACGTTTACACGAAAAGTAACTTTTTTGTATTACAAGTTTCTTTTGAAATTAATTTGAATATGCACCTGAGCTCCACACTCTGCCTTTGCAAATTTGGACATATCTTTGGGTGCTCGGAGCGACCTGGAGTTGACACACACAGGCCTCGGATATCTACAATTTAAGATATCACCTCAGATCAAGATACCTTAAATTAACTTTTAACTGGTAAGAATCGTGTTGGATCTATCAGCTCTGACCCCCGGCGCTTGTGGGGTGGCCTGCGACACATCACTGGCTATAAAGGGAGAAGTAGCAGTGATGATCAGCATGCTGCCTCCCTACCTGATGACCTCAACACCTTCTACGCACTGTTTGAGGCAGCCAACATCCTTCCATCCGCGAGACTGGCTGAGGACCGAGACGATGACTGCACTCTGTCCTTGAACGTGGCTGACGTGAGGCGAGAGCTTCAAAGAGTGAAGCCTCGAAAGTCATCTGGGCCCGATGGAGTTCCAGGCCGTGTCCTCAGGGGGTGCGCCGACCAGCTAGCGAAGGTCTTCACCTTCATATTCAACCTCTCTCTACAACTGTCAACAGTCCCCACCTGCTTCAAGCAGGCCACCATCATCCCCATACCTAAGAAATCAACCATCACCTGCTTAAACGACTACCGCCCTGTAGCACTGACCTCCACCATCATGAAGTGCTTCGAGCGGCTGTTCAAAACCCACATATGCTCCACCCTTCCTGACACCCTTGACCCCTTCCAGTTTGCATACCGCCCCAACCGATCGACGGACGATGCCATCGCCCTGACAACACACACCACCCTCTCCCACCTGGAAAAGGCCAACACATATGTGAGGATGCTGTTCGTGGACTACAGCTCCGCGTTCAACACAATTGTGCCTGCCAAACTCGTCCCCAAGCTCAGGAGCCTGGGTCTTAAAACCCCCCTGTGTAACTGGATCTTGGATTCGGTAACAACACCTCCTCCTCACTGACCCTGAGCACAGGGGCCCCTCAGGGCTGCGTGCTCAGTCCCCTTCTGTACTCCCTGTACACACAGGACTGTGTGGCAACACACGGTTCAAACATCATCCTTAAGTTTGCAGACGACACCACCATCCTGGGTCTCATCTGCTACAACGACGAGACCGCCTACAGAGATGAGGTCAGAGGCTTGGAGACATGGTGCCAAGAGAACAACCTGTTGCAAACTCAACGTTTGCAAGACCAAGGAGATGATCGTGGACTTCAGGAAGCTGCAGAGGGGGGGTCACGGCCCGTTACACATTGATGGAGCTGTAGTGGAGAGAGTCTCCGAATTCAAGTTCCTCGGTGTGTTCATCACGGATGACCTGACCTGGTCCAAACACTTCCTGAGGAGACTCAAGAAGTTTGGCATGGCTGCAAAAACATTAACAAACTTCTACAGGTGCACCATTGAGAGCATCCTCTCAAGCTGCACTACTGCCTGGTTTGGTAGCAGCTCCGCTGCTGATCGAAAGGCCCTGCAGAGGGTGGTGAAGACAGCAGAGCGCATCATCGGCTGCCAGCTCCTTTCTGTGAAACTCATCTACAACACAAGATGTCATCCAGGCTGTGGACTTCTCACATTGTTGCCGTCTGGCAGACATTACCGGAGCATCCGAGCACGGACTACCAGACTCACAAACAGCTTCTACCCCCAGGCCATCAGGCTTCTGATCAATCAACATTGAACCCCTTAACAGTCACCATGTACATTCTGCTCCCACACTCATACAAATACACTTACTCCACAAATATTAATTTTATTTAATATTCCCCACTTCTTCACCCTGTAAACTGCTGGTTCATTTGGACTTTTATCTGCCTTTGTAATACCTATATTCATATTATTTAATTTAATTTAATATTACCCACTCCTTCACCCTGTAAACTTCATTTGACTTTGACTTGACTATGTTATATTTATACATATATTCATATTCATTTAATTTAATATTCCATTCACCCTGTAAACTACTGCTTCACTCGACTACATTATATGTTACGATGTGATGTTATGTTATGTTAGATAGCACCCACTTCTTCACCCTGAAAACTGTTGCTTCATTTGAATTTATTTGACTGTTATATGTTATACATATATTCATATTACTTAATTTAATATTCACTTGACTGTGTTATATGTTACAATGTTATGTTATATGTTATGTTACATAGTATGTTATTTTTTTGTAATTTTGTAAAGTCGCCTACTGCGTAGATGTTTGCCTGCCATGTCATAAGAATTTCACTGCTCCGATGACGCTGTCATTGGTGCATGTGACAATAAACTTTGATTTGATTTTTTTGATTTGAAACTTGAATTATAATCAATCAATCAAATTTTATTTGTATAGCCCATATTCACAAATTACAATTCATCTCATAGGGCTTTAACTGGGTGTGACATACTCTGTCCTTAACCCTCAGCAAGAGTAAGGAAAAACTACAAAAAACCCTTTTAACAGGGTAAAAATATGTAGAAACCTCAGAGAGAGCCACATGTGAGGGATCCCTCTCCCAGGACGGACAGAAGTGCAATAGATGCCACGTGCAGGAGAACATCATCAATAATCAAAGTCTCTAGCAGCATTGATGAAGCACAGTCCATGCTCAGCAACCATCTAGACCACGATCCACCATCCAGACCAGACGCCACTCCAGTCCTCAGTCACCGTCCACCGCGGCCCACCAGGAGGTCCCATCACAAGCCACCACCGCGGTCCTGGTCCACCGCCCGTGCCCAATGCCAACGCGACACAGGGTCCGCCACCAGCACCACGATCAGCCCACATGACTCAGAATCCGCCACACTGGATCCAACACCGCGACCCCCGGTGCGCGATCCACAAACCGTAATCCATGGTGCGGCCACAGAGGCCCTGGATCTGCGGGTGATAAAGCAAAGGGATTCCGGGGAAGGGGGATAGGGATGGAGAAGAGGAAGGAGAAGCTGGAAAGAGAAGCTCCGTGTGTCATGTGTCATAAAATAGAACAAGTAACTTTCTGGCGCACTAATTAGCTCTAACTATAAGCTTTATCAAAAAGGAAGGTTTTGAGCCTACTTTTAAACGAACAGATGGTGACTGCCTCCCGAACTGAAAGTGGTAGATTATTCCACAGCCGAGGGGCTTGATGGCTAAAAGCTCTGGCTCCTACTCTACTTTTAGAGAATTTAGGGACGACAAGTAGGCTTGAATTCTGGGAGCGGAGTGCTCTAGTGGGTTTATAAGGTATTAACAGCTCTTTAAGGTATAAAGGCGCTATATTATTAAGGGCCTTGAAGGTGAGGAGGAGAATTTTAAATTCTATTCTAGATTTAACTGGAAGCCAGTGTAGCGATGCTAATATTGGAGAAATGTGCTCTCTTCTCTTTGTTCTCGTCAGGACACGTGCTGCGGCATTTTGGACAAGCTGTAGAGTCTTTAATGACTTCCTGCTGGAGCCTGATAATAATGAATTACAATAGTCCAGTCTCGATGTAACAAAGGCGTGGACTAGTTTTTCTGCATCTTTTTGTGAAAGGACATGTCTAATTTTTGAAATATTACGCAAGTGGAAAAAAGCAGTCCTAGAAATTTGTTTTAAGTGACTATTAAAGGATAAATCAGGATCGAAGATCACTCCCAAGTTCCTGACTGTTTCATTGGAAGCAAGGGCAATGTCGTCTAGCGCAGCTATATCATTAGATAATGCATCTCTAAGGTGTTTGGGGCCAAGTATTATAACCTCGGTTTTGTCTGAGTTTAATAAGAGAAAATTGCGGGTCATCCAGGTTTTTATGTCCTTGAGACATGTTCGAAGTTTAGTTAATTGATTACTTTGTTCAGGTTTTATTGACAAATATAACTGGGTGTCATCTGCATAGCAGTGGAAATTTATCGAGTGTGTCCTGATAATGTTTCCTAGTGGAAGCATATATAATGAGAATAAAATTGGGCCGAGCACAGAGCCCTGTGGAACACCATGATTAACTTTGGTGCGCACAGATGACTCATCATTAATTTGCACAAATTGGGAGCGATCAGAAAAATACGATTTAAACCAGTTAAGGGCGGTTCCATTAATGTTAATTCACTGTTTTAGTCTTTGTAATAAAATTTGATGGTCAATTGTGTCGAATGCTGCACTGAGATCTAACAGAACGAGGACAGACACAAGTCCCTGATCTGAGGCTATTAAAAGGTCATTAGTGACTTTTGCCAAGGCTGTCTCTGTACTGTGATTGGCTCTAAACCCCGATTGAAAGTCTTCATATATATTATTTTCCTGGAGAAACTCACACAGCTGATTGGCTACCACTTTTTCTAAGATTTTAGAAATGAAGGGGAGGTTAGATATTGGTCTGTAATTGGCTAAAACCTCTGGGTCTAGGGTGGGTTTTTTGAGTAGGGGTTTGATGACAGCTATTTTAAAAGACTGTGGTACATAACCTGATGATAATGACAGATTGACAATGTTAAGTAACGAACTATCAATTAGGGGGAGAATTTCTTTAAGTAATTTTGTAGGAATGGGATCTAAGATACAGGTTGTTGGTTTAGAACCTGAGATTAATTTGGTAAACTGATCACGGGTGATCAGAGAGAAGCTGTCTAAGTAATGGGTAGGATTCTCAGCCGTTTCTGAGATCTCTGTTGTTGGGAGGGTATTAGTACCAATTGAGGGCAGGAGATGGTTGATTTTATTTCTAATAGTTTGAATTTTATCATTAAAAAAGGTCATAAAGATATTGCTATTTAGGGATCGAGGAATACTGGGTTCGGTGGAGGTGTGACTCTGTCAGCCTGGCTACAGTGCTGAAGAGAAACCTGGGGTTGTTTTTATTCTCTTCTATTAGTTTTGAATAGTAGGCGGCTCTTGCTTTGTGGAGAGCCTTTTTATATTCTTTAACACTATTCTTCCAGTCTATGAGGTTTTCAACATTGTTGCTGGAGCGCCACTTCCTTTCTAGTTTTCTTGATAATTGTTTTAACTCATTTGTCTGGGAATTATACCACGGAGCTAATTTACTATGTTTGACATTTTTCTTTTTTAGAGGCGCTATTGAGTCTAATGTTAATCGTAATGAGTCTGCAGAGCTATCGACGAGGTGGTCGATCTCAATGGAGCTCAGGGTTTTAAAGAATTTGTTGTTTATATCTACTGCTAATACGGGTTTAAATGTAATTGGGATTATTTCCTTAAATTTAGCTACAGCACTATCAGGTAGACATCTAGAAAATGAATTTTTTATTAGTGGCATATATTCAGTTATTGAAAAATCAAAGGTTATTTAATGATGGTCTGATAGAACTGGATTGCGCGGAAGTACTGTTAAATTTTCAATTGCGACACCGTACGATAATACAAGGTCAAGTGTGTGGTTACCACAATGAGTAGGTTTGTGCACACACTGACTGAAACCAATAGAGTCTAGTATTGAAATAAATTCTACGCTAAGGCAATCTTTATTATTATCAACATGAATATTAAAGTCACCAACAATAATAATTTTATCGGTCTTTAGGACTAAGTTTGATAAAAACTTAGGGAATTCCTTTAAAAATTCAGTATAAGCCCTGGGAGCACGGTAAACTACGGCAAATATGATTGGCTGTTGGTGGTTCCTGGATTGGCGTGGAAGACTAAGAACCAGACATTAAATGACTTGTAGCTGAGTTTAGGTTTAGGATTAATTGATAGACTGGAGTTAAAAATAGCAGCAACTCCACCTCCTCGCCCAATTTCTCTAGGAACCTGTGAATTGATATGACTGGGGGGAGTAGATTCATTTAGACTGACATAATCATCAGGATGCAGCCACGTCTCAGTGAGGGACAATAAATCTATGTTGTAATCAGAGACTATTTCATTAACTAAAAGAGCCTTTTTTTCCAGTGATCTAATGTTTAAAAGACCACATTTAAAAGTCTGGGTTTCCTGTATTGTTTCAGAGGTTGTTTTAATTTGTATTACATTTTTGTGTGGAGTTCTCGCTCTATTATTGTTTAATTTCAATAATTTAATCGGACGGTGAACAGACACAATCTCTATGGGGTTTTGTGACTGATCCAGAGGGAGCGCAGAGAAGTGTTTAGCACTGCAGCTCTGCTTCCTGGTCCCAACTATGGGTTGTCATGTTATAGACTTAGTAATATTCCTAGATAAGAGAGCTGCTCCATCCCAAGTGGGATGAACGCCGTCTCTCCTAACAAGACCAGGTTTTCTCAAAAAAGTTAGCCAATTATCTATAAAGCCCACGCCGTTTTCAGAATTATAACTTGTCAGAATGAAATTATAGATATCTGAAACTGAAATTAAAGACAGTAGTACCTCAGCTGAATTTATTATAAACCCTATCCACTAGAATAGCAAAAGTAGTTTCAATAAAGTTAAAGTTAAAGTAGCTTTATTGTCAATTTCTTAACATGTTCAGAACACACAAGGAATCGATACAGCATTTCCCACTCTCCCACAGTGAGACATTTAAAGTGCACAGGCACAACAGATAACACAAGACATTTCCTAATACTAAGTAAACATACAGAATTTTTTTCAAGTACAGCAGCGTAAGGTTCTCTAAAAGTGTAAACGTAGTGATTTAAGTGATAAAGTGCAAACAGTACAAGAGACAGTTTGTTGCAGAAGTAAACACACAGTATTTTTTGTACAGCAGCATAAGGTTCTCAAAGTGTAAACGTAGTGATTTAAGTGATAAAGTGCAGACAGTACTAGTTAGTGTTATTACAGATGCTGAAAAATTGAGTATCCTAATCAGAATTAAAGATATTGTTGGAATAGTCAGAAACTGATGTTAAAGATATCTTGCCTAAAAATGGGTTTTTCTATGTCTTTAGAGTTAACTGGATAAATAACACTGTTTTGTGTAACCTTAACCCTTTAAACGCTTACTCCAGAGTAGATAGCGGTGTCACGTGAGATACACAAGGCATGGCATAGGTTGATTTACTATCCCCACCTCAGGAGACGGTGCTACAATGAGTAATTGATTATGAAATAAGTTGCCAACTGTCTTTTGAATTGATTATACTGAAATACTTTCTATTTATTTACATATTCCACTATGCACAATACTCTGCACTTTTACTGCCTTTTTTTGCACTTCTGGTTAGATGCTAAACTGCATTTCGTTTTATATGTACTTGTACTATGCAATGACAATAAAGTTGAATCTAATCGAATAAATTGTTGCTTATAATTCAAAACTGGTTCTCTGTGTCATAGATCCTGTTCAGACCTCATCCTGAGTGTTTTTATCACAGGATGACAGTGCCATGTACAGGTGTAAATGGATTCAAATGCGTTAGGAGGTTGTCTGGGACACGTGGTCACATTCATTTAGCTGTTTAAATGCGACTGTCTCAAAATGCATCATAATGCGGCAAAACTGTTACCACTGCTGGTAGTAGCACATTAGGCCTGGTTGCCTTTAACTCTCTTGGAGCATCGTGCCAGATTGTCCTCCCTCCCCACTTTGTGTGCACTTTAAAAATAAACACCAACAATAATCATTAGTTATTAGGACCCATACAGTACTGGAAAATAATTATTTTTTGTTTTATTCACTGTAGAATTTAAGAGGCTCGCATTTAAACAAATAGAAAAAAGTTCACCTGCCACACACCAAACGAGATGCACTCTTATGTACACTCAGTTTGTGTCTGAAGAGCATCGGAGACATGCAGGCTGCAGTTCTTCCTGCTGATTATCGAACAATGCAGGCGGTGTTCCTTTTTACTTTGTTGTTGCAGAAAGACACCCCACTTATCCAGGAACACATGAATATAAGAGGTTATCAACAAAATGGCTTGTTGATTGGTGCTAGAAAAATGCAGCTCAATGCAGTGGTGCTTCCTAGCGGGTAGGCAGGCGGAGCCACCTTGATACAGTAAGAGCTATTATCAGTTTTATCCTGATTTTAAGGCTGAGGTGCAGGACAAAAGTCTGAAATGAATGAATGTTAAATCAAAGTGGAGAGCATCAATATAACTATAAATAGTATAAATAAATATAATATATATATCTTACTGCAGTCAGATGGAGGGGAGTGGTGTTGTATATACAGTGTGGAAGTGGGATCTTCACAAACTGAGGGTTGTCCACTTGTGATTGGATCACTCCTGATGAATGTCAATACTAGGTATGAACATGGCCTGTTATGGAGTGAAATGTAGAAATATTTCTGTATAGGTACTGAAAACATTTGTTTTTTCTGTCTGTCTTTTTGCATTCTTCTTCTAATATACAATGTTTGCTTCTTTTCTCAGGAACTTGAAGAGATTCGCAGGTCTGGAATGAAGAACTTCAGAAACATTCAAGTTGAGGAATCAAACCTATTGTCATGGCAAGGACTCATTGTTCCTGTAAGCAGCCATCCTTGTTTATTAGTCTGACATCTGAAGGCTCAAACATTCCTTTACTAACGTCCCTCTCTAATTTTCAGGACAACCCTCCGTATGACAAAGGTGCATTCAGGATCGAAATCATTTTCCCCACTGAGTACCCATTCAAGCCTCCCAAGATCACATTCAAGACAAAAATCTATCACCCCAACATTGATGAGAAGGGCCAGGTGTGCTTGCCTGTAATCAGTGCTGAGAACTGGAAGCCTGCCACCAAAACTGACCAAGGTAAGTGAGAGAGACTATTTCCATCACCTCAAAGGTCTTTGTTTCAACCTTGGTTGGTTGAATGCCGATTCTAACAAGTGACAACCGGAAAAGAAATACAAATAAAACAAGAATGCAAACATCTATTGATGAAAAAAGCAGTGTCATTCTCGTAGAAGTCACCAATGAAGATGTCAAGAGAGTTGGTGCTGGGAGCCGACGCCAGTTGCTGTAAACAAAACAATGCCCCTGCTTGCTGAGCCACTCCTCACATGAAATCTTGTGGAGGATTTATTGCTGTTTTGTCTGAGCTGAGAACCTCCCACATTTTTGTTTGTGTGAAAGGACACATCTGAAGAAAATCTGGACCCGATTCTCCAGAGTTTTTCCTGAGGTCATGTCTGAAAACGGATCATGAAAAATATTCCCACTGGTATCTGAAATTATAGGCTAAGCATACTACAAAAAAAGTTAACTTAATTGAAACATATTTTGAGTGTAACAGTGTCTTTTATTGTCGTGCACAGAGATAATATCTGCATCGTGTTTCACTGTCTCATTGGTAGATGAAACGAGGCAGACCCTTGCTAATCATGAATACCAAATATTCATGAATTTTCTGTATCCCTTAAAGCAGGGGTTCCCAAACTTCTCAGCCCGCGACCTCCAAAATAACGGTGCCCGAGACTGGTGACCCCCAGCGACCCTTAATGTGTTATATAATGTTGCGCACAGCCACGCACATGCACTATTAGGCCTATGCAAACAGGGGCATTAATACAACACAAAAGAACAAAAGCCTTACAGCCATGATGTTATTTTACAGCAATTTAAGAAATATAATATAACCAGAATACAGGTTACAAACCCTGTATAAACAGCAGGGCTGAGTGAGCATATATTGTAAGTATAAAAAAAGTGCGCAGGTGATGTGTGTGCAGCAGTCACCTTATTGCTGCCATGTGCAAAAACTTTAGGGTTATTTAGTTTAGCCTAAACATTACTTATATTTGATGACTAATGAGATAGGTGGGCAATATGCATGGAGAAGAGCAAGTCCATTCTCGGCTTTATTTTGGAGACGGCGACTCGGAGATCATTCTCCACGTTTAGCTGCGCTCTGTATTTATTCTTTATGTATGTCAGGGCTGAGAAAGTCTTTCCGAACAAGTACGCCAGACTTGTTAACCGCCCAGGGTCAGTGAGGTGGTCAGCGAGCTGGGATCCATGCTCCCATCATATGCGCACCTCGTCCCGCAGCTCATACAGGCGGCTCAGCACATTTCCCCGCAAGAGCAAGTCTGATATTTAGGGGACGTGATTTTATGTAGTTGACCATTTTTATCACAATGCCAAGAATGTTTAAGCTCTGGTTCAAGTGTTTTGCTTGCAAGACATTATCTGTGAATAATACAGTGTGTGGAATTTCCGTGCAGCGCCACTTGTAAGACTCTCGCTTTCAGTCCTACCTTTTTCCCCAACATCACTCCAGCCCTGTCCCTACACACACTAATACAGTTTTCCATAGATAGTCCCTCTTCTTTTAGTTTTGTAAAAATATCTTCACCTGTGCACGTCCACTCTGGAGCGTGAAGCAAAACATCATCACTTTTTCCATCAAAACTGTATCTGATGAAAACAAGCAGCTGGGCAGAGTTAAATATATCTGTGGATTCATCTAACTGTATAGCATATTTCCCTTTCTTCACTCTATCCACCAGCTGGCGCGTTATGTCCTCGGCCATGTCGGTGATGCACAGGGCAATAGTCCCGTTAGACAGTGGCAATTATTCCAGATCATGGGTTTACAATTAATCCTCATGCATGGCCAGATTTATAGCTAAAGCAGAGGGAGAGCGTGGCCTAGGGGATAGAGCGGGTGCTCTGCAACATGAAGGTCGCCGGTTCGAATCCCACTCTATCCCATCTGCATGCCTAAGTATCCTTGGCAAGATACTGAACCCCTAGATGGCCCCTCATAAAATGATGAGTGTTCTAAAAAAATGTAAGTCGCTTTGGATAAAGGCGTCAGCTAAATGACATGTAATGTAATGTAATGGTTTAAGTAAAGTTTCGCCGATTGTGTCTGGCTTTTTTGCCTGTGCAATTAAATATGCCACCCCTTATGATGCCCTTTGAGCTACGGCTTGGATTGTCTGTTTAGTAAGGACTTTTTTAAGGACTTTCTTTTGGCCTTGCAACTCTCGCTCGTTCCGCTAATCCGTGCGTAATAACCTCAAGGGTCAACAAAGAAAAAGGAAAAAAACTGATGGAAATGTTTTTATTGCATGGTTTTATTCTAATTTCAACTGTAGGCTATTTCATTTAGTGACTTTATTGTTGAAGGTTAATGTGTAGTTCCTCTGGTAAGCGGGTTGTTTGTGGGGACTATTTTGAAAGGGTTTTTTTAACGGAAGAGGGTTCTGTGAGAAGAGTTGTTGTGGAATGAAACGGATAATAAATGGGTGTGATATCCCGAGTTTATGACCCTATCTTGTGTCCTCTTTCGGCTGAGGCCTGATATAATACGAAAACAATTTTTGGGATGATTGGCATCTCGCGACCCCCCTTCTGTGTCTTGAGACCCCCACTTTTGAAACCCCTGCCTTAAAGGGATAGTTCACCAAGAAATCAAAATTCACACATTATCTACTCTACTCCATCTACTAAATGAAAATCACAACAGGTGCAATGGTGAGGCAAAAGAAAGACAACCTCCAAAAAGGTAATGGTTTTTTCATGTAGTGGCCTCTGACAATTGCTCTTTCCTGATCCTTTATGACTTTTCATTACTGACTCTTTTGAAGATTTTTGTTCTGCTAGTGTCCTTGTCTAGCCTGACATTGTCATACTCATAATTCTAGTCAGATATGAGTCAGCTCCATTGGGCTGTGATTATGGGGCGTGTTTCAACCGAGCCAGGAAAAAATAATTCTCTTCGCTCAATTGGATAGACCTACAACCGATCAGAGCAACGTAGTATGTGACGTATGTTAAGCGACGCATAGTTTTTGTCAACAGAACTCAAGCGAACTTATATCGACACCTTTTGTAACAGCCCCTCCCATTCCCCAAACATGACGCAGAGTTTTTCTACTGATGTCACACGGCTCTTTATTGTTCACTTCATCGTAGCCGTAAATGCACCGTAAAACTGGAATGACATTAAGACACGATATTTTAATCCATAAAACCAAACACAAACATTAAAATACAATAAACAAACAAATCACCACAAGACAAGTGTGATGTGTTAACGTGACATAGCGACTCCCGTTCCGCACTACCTGCAGCAAATTAAATGGGACCAGCTTCTTTACCTTGTTCCGCTGGGGAAGGGTAGTTAAACTATAGTCGTAGTTCCTGCTCCTTGCCTTATGCCGGGGCTATACAGCAGGTGTCTTATTGCACTGGTTCGCAAGCGAGGGAACTGGTGCGTCTATTTAAATGGTTCGCTCCTTAAACTGCAGGTATTTATGCGAGGGGAGTCGCAACGTGTAAAACTAAATAAGCCCAACCCCAAATAACAGAATAAAACAGTATGTATAAAGTGGCAGGTGTAGCAATCAGTTACACCTATGATACTATATTTACAACATTTGATTCATATCACGACATTGTGGGCTATTTACTAAGTCAGACAGTCAAGACCAGTGTTGGTCAAGTTACTTCTAAAAAGTAATTAGTTACAGTTAAAAACTCAGTTACCACATTGTTAGAGTAATTAGTTGCTCAGCAAAGTAACTGTGGCGTTATTTTTCATGTTTTATAACGCTGTTACGTTCTGTAACATCTTTAACGTCAAAGATTATATTAACTGATTGAAGAACAAAAACACTATACCTCGCTCACCTGCAGGCATTTTTGTTTGGGGATTATATTATGGATCTGGGGGGGAAATATTGATGTGTTGAATGTGTGTAAATAGCGTGTTTATGTTTACGGGGCCGCCATGGTTTGCGGGCTCGAGCACAGGGATATGTGGGATTGATGTGGGTTTTGTTTAAATACACTTATAATACGCAACCTTTTTGTGTCGAATTCGTTTATATTTATATTTATTTAATTAGGGGTTAGACCGATAACAAGGTCATCGGTCCAACCAGGGATCTTTCGTTTATAATAACTTGGTCGGGCAGCGCGCAAGGTACACAGCGGGTCGAGTCCGCCCGTGTCCTTAAAATTAAAAGCGTAGAGCATTTCCCCTGGGGTTTGAACAGGGTGATTTGTTACAACCGCACGCTTCATTCAACCAAATTGTAGTAACGCGCCACTTTACATTATCAATAACAATAACGGCGTTGTAACGATGACAAAAGTAATTAATTAGATTACTCCGTTACTGAAAAAGAACTCCGTTAGTAACGCCGTTATACTTAAACGCCGTTACTCCCAACACTGGTCAAGACTTTCTCTTACCATTTGTAAGTTAGATGAACTTCATCCACAATGATACCTTTTACGTTGGCTTGAAAAAACATCGGAGCCTAGCATGTCCGTCCACTTCTTGTTCAGCAGCCAGGATTCCGGGCTTCCGAAAAGGAGCTGGCAACGACCGCTGGTGATGTCCACCTCGTCGAGCACGCCGAGTTGCATCGCCGTGATGCCCATTTAGGTCGCCTGTTTCACTTGGTCCTCCATTAGTGCGACCAAAGGAGAAACCACAATGACCACTTGGTTTTCATTGTGTCCCATCTTCTTCTTCAGCTGATAAATTTAACTTTTTTAAAACATCTTTTCGATCTACAAAGGCCTTGATCGCTTTATTCTGTTCCTCTTTAAAAATGAATGCGCTGTCGATGTCTTCTAAAACAGACTCAATGGCAGCATCTACACATCTCAGCTCTCCAACGGCAGGCATGTTTGTTGAAAACGAATTCAATCCAAGCGCTCTTTAGTGACGTGGTTGATTACGCTACTGTTGATCATCTGTCCATCTTCATATAAAACCCGCCCTGACAATTTGATTGGTCCGAACAGCTTCTGTTCAGGCATAGTTTCTCTCCAACGGAGCAATGCAAGACCGAACTTCCCGACCTCAAATGTTGTGGACGGGGCTAAGTTCGTCTGGCATCCAGGCTAGTCCTTGTCACTAGGGCTGGGCGATATGGCCCTTTTGATGCAAACATTTCCCCAGTATGATATTGGTGCATCTGACGCTGCCAAGTACCATCCCAGGCTGTCCAGGACTCACTGATGTTCTGATGCAGATCTGGGAAGAGATCCCCCAGGACACCATTCGCAGACTTATCAGGAGCATGCTCAGAGGTTGTTGGGAGTGCATACATGCACGTATGAGTTGCCGTGATGACATTCATGCAAGTTGGAGTAATTTATTTTTACTTGGATTTTCTGTTTGAATCCAGCCCTCAATGGGTTGATGATTTTGCTTTCCATAGACCGTTATGGCGTCATTTTGTTCTCAACACTCAGCAGTATATATTTTTCACTGTCAGTTAATTTTTTATTTGTTTTAACCAACAGCAGTCCTGATCCTAACAAACATTCATTTATTTTCAGAATTTGAGTTTGCCTATGTGAAATATATACTATACTTCCAAAACCTTTCTTTGAAATCCAATTTTTTACTAAAGGGTCAGTGTGTAGAATTGATATCTCTACAAATCTGGGATAAAATCTGCATATATAAGTTAAATTAACTGTAGTAAGTGTTTTTGTTTCTTTAGTATGGGCCTTACTCATTACCACGGGTCCTCCTCCCACGACACATCGCCGTATTACTACAGACACCCGGAGCAGACACACTTGTTGGAGGTGGGGTCTCGCGCAGAGGTGTGGAAATATCTGTTCTTCGATGCATCGCGATGCAGACGTGGACGACTCTGCACCAATGCAGAGACAGAACATAATCCATTAATGTTTGCCGTTAGTTCATTGTTTTAGCGACCTGACTTGCACTCACTTTAAAAAGTATACACCATCACTGATTACACAGGGTATCCGCGGGGTCTTAAAAAGTATTAAAAGTTGAAATTTCAATTTAGGGAAAATCAAGACCCTTAAAAAGTATTAAAAAGTCTTGAATCTTTTTCAATTCAAGACTCTTTAGATGTGTAGCCGATGGTTTTTTCCTCTTACACAAGGAGTCAGCAACCCGCGGCGCTTCAGCCCCTCTGCAGTGGCTCCCTGTGCATGTTGCACATTTTTTGATGAACGTGAGTGAACACGTTCACGTAATTTTTTTAAATTGTCATCTTATCAAGCGGCCATGAAATACCAGGAGCAGGCGAATGTGTGTGCAGGGTTCCCACGGTACCTGGAAACCATGGAAAACATGGAATTTATTTTTTCATTTTCCAGGTTTGGAAAAGTCATGGAAACTGAGCAAAAGTGAACACTTACATGGAAATTGAAACAGCTATCCTGGAAAATTGTATTGGATGATGTGTAAAATAGTAATAAAATGAAACTATTGAGCTCAGAATTAAGATGAGTTTATAAGAACCCTTTACATGTGAACAGCTCTTACTGTAGATAGAAATGGATGATCCCATGTTGTAGAACATGCTCTTGGCATCCTATCTGGTTTATTGGATGTTGGAATTTGATGAGGCAACCTAGTGATATGGACTTTAAAAGTATAGTTTCGGATTGGTGGACTTCGGGAATAATAACCGAGAAACATTACTCGCGATCTCAATAGAAGGGTCAAATACATGCATTTCCCAGCCAACACGGGAGCCTTGACATCTACAGTGAAACTTCTTATGCTATTTTATCCTCAAATGTAAGAAGCTGTGTTTCAACTGTGTGATAAACCTGGGTTTATCAACGTTAGTTAGTAACCTGTGCAATCTTGCTAGCTAGCTAGCTGCAACTTGATAGCTTCAGCTTACACTAGAATTGTTGAGGTAATTTTTACCTTGCTTTTAAAATACTAGAACTATGTTCGATCCCCATATGTATTTCACTCATTGACTTTTTCTAAAACCGTGTTATTCACCACATTTAGGGGAGTTTGTTTTGAATTTGGATTCATTAATGATGGTTAGCAAGCACATGCAGTGCAATCTTGCTAGCCAACATTCAGCTTGCTAACTAAGTAGCTAGTGTTGGCTAGCTTACGTTGCTAGCTAACTACCAATACATTTTCACATTAGGCTGTGACATTACTTCTATACTAGTTGACATGACCAGTCTAGTCTTGATCAATTTTGTAACATTCATTCTTATATCTACTTTTAGCTTTTTTGTGATTTTTCGTTTCTTCTTTAAAAAAAATGATACTAAATAGGAACATTTGGGGTGAGACATTTTTGAGGTTGCTGTACTGAGGAACCACAGGGGAACCAGCCTTATGTTTTTCCTTTTAGGTTCATTAGTTTGATTTACAAAAGCTTTTACAGAGTAAGGGTAGGCATATTACCTCTTCTACGCAAGACTCATAACTCATAATAGTGAGTGACAATGACACGCTGTAGATTCAGGATGAGGAAGAGAAGAGGAAAGAAGATGAAAGAGGAGGATACAAGGGTAGAGGATGACAGAGGAAAAGGGAGAAGATTGGAGAGGAGTTGAGAAGAGTAGGAAGAGAAGACAGGAGCGAATACGAGAGGGGAGGTGTGGCGAGAAGAGGACAGGATGAGATAGGAGAGGAGTGGAAGAGAGAACAAATATCAATCCCAGTGCTCATGTGTCTCAAAGTTCCTGTTCAATAAATTGTTGTTCATCTACAGATTGTTGCATTATTTCCTGCATTGATATATCAATAAGACATAATCTCTAAGCATTTACAATGTAGACTTGACTGGCACATCTTTTAAATAAAGTTAGTGGTCAGGTGTCCTAGGAGGTTGTGTTTGTGAGGGGAGGGGGGCGCGGAAAGCTTCAGGGGCCTATAGATCATTACTTAATATGGTACCTGGAAAATCAGGAGGTAGCATGGAATTTCTTTTCAAGGGTAAGTGAGAACAGAAACACAGAGTTTCTCTGATCACAGCTGCTCAGAGATCGGCGCTGCAGCTTCTTGATCAGAGCAGAAGCTGCAGTTAGTTTGTACCGAGCTTCAGTTCATTTTTCCGCCTTCAGTCTGACCAGCTCTCACGTTTTGTTTTAATATTTAGTCAACTAAAATATGCGTCACATCCTATTACGTCTACGCCCCGGCACTCTTCCCTGCAGGTCGCTAATCTATAGTGTCCGACCCGGCCTCGGTAAACTAACCATGGATAAATCCCCAAAAAGAAAAGTCTGGGAGGAAAATAGAGTTAAATTCTGCATGGACAGTAGGGCTGCTCGATTATGGAAAAAAACAAAATCACGATTATTCAAGCGATTATTAATATGTGCCCTTATTCTGAAGTGTATGCTTTATTTTTTAATCACTTCCGGTTCCGGTAAACCCAGAGGACGGCTGAGTGTCTTATTCCTCCGTGAAACCAGGATATCGGTGCCAGGTTATTCAAACCCTAAATGATGGCAACCATAACACTCTATGGCCGACTGACCGGCGCGGAGAAATGCGGGTCCGGTCTGACCGGTCTGAACAGCCAGGCGGGAGTGCGCTTGAGAATAGCGGTGCGGTGCGTGGCCACTACATGTTCTGCTGCTGCCTTGCCTGCTTTTCCACTCGCGTTGTTTATTTCACCGCCGGTCACCACACACACAACTGGCCTCCTTCACTTTACAGCTGCTTGAGAGTTAGAGCCAGTCAGCTGGGGCGCTGAATGCTTTGGGGGAAGGACTGAATTGCGCATTCTTTTGAAAAAAATGCCAAATAATCGTTTCAACTCGATTATAGGAGTTTGGAGATCGTTTGACCCCATAATCGCAATCACGATAAAATTTCGATTGATCGAGCAGCCCTAGTGGACAGATTCATTTTCTTTCACTGCCAACGATGCTGGTTTACATGTATGCTTGGAATTGGCAAACAACAAAAAATGTAATGTTTAAATACATTTCCAGAGCAAGCACACAGCATCTGCTGAAAAGTACCAAGCTGGAGATGAGCAAAAAAAGCATAGTTCTGTATTTCATTTATTTCAAAGTAGGCCGAGACATGTATTTTATTCTCCTCCTCAAGAGAGTTTGGTGTTTACCTTTTTTTTAACAGGTAAAAATAGCAGTAAAATGTCAAAATTGATTGATTGTTTTTTTATTGATGTTCTATAATTTAATAAATGCAAAAAACTATAGTTTTTATATATATTGTATAACTTTATATAAACCGTTATTATTTCTGTTATAAAATATGTTTTGCGGCTCCAGACACATTTTATTTGCTAGCCAACGTCTGTCTCAGAGGGTGCTGCGGTCTGCAAAATATTTTTATTATTTAAAGTATTATAAAAGTACCTATTGCAGAGTTGATTGAACCATTTACTGCTCAGTGTGTCTGTGCAGTGTTTATCACACCACAAGTAGATTCTGACTGCCATATTCATTTCAATCTAGCCTCTTAATTTGTCTCTCAAAGTAGACCAGATTGATACATCTTTACTTTAAAATGTACTATATCCTCTTCCATGAGGGTCCAGGGTCCATCCACCACGATCTCTACAAATCCTGTTGGAAACACTGTGGTGTGAGTGAGTTATTGTTATAAATAAATTGTGCCTTTTGGCTTAGTAACTCAATTTATTCTTTGAGCTTTATTCCCTCCCGGCCTATCTTAATTCTGTTGTGTTGATTAATTTAATTTTGCAATCTCAAACTCAATTGTAGCACTGATTTAACCGGTTTCAGCTCCTAGTGGCGCTGGCAATCTCAGGATTGCTGCATATACCCTGTTACAAGTTATTCGGACACGTACAGGACCGACGTTAACTCTGATTTGTTGGATTCGTTGTAGAGTTCCTTAAACACACCGTGCGCACGCATTCTGCTGCTTCACACAACATGAGTCGTAACGTGAAACGGGCACAGTCAGGACATCAGGGTTAAAGTGAACGGAATGATCCGGAGACATGATGCGACACCATCGCTTAATAACTAAATGCATGTGGTTATCAGTTCATGTGTGAGGAGGCACAGAGACGAGCGCAGACACAAACACTCATGCAGACAGACGTTCTTCCGGCAAATTATGACATAACAGAGTCTTTAACTTCACTGTTAAAGAGGAAGCAACTTCCCGTTTACCAAGGATTATTAATATGATTTCATCAGGTTTTTATAAAAAATCAGTTCTAAGTGTGAGTAGTTAGAAAACAAATAATGACAGAGTCACTTTGTTGACCAGCGGAGTAATGAGCCTTAGTGCATTGGTGCTGATTTAAGATAAGAGACCATTATTGATCAACACACCGGGGTAATTCAGTTGTTACAGCAGCAGGTCCGTCAGAATAAGGTAGACAAGAGACTAAAAAGATAAAAGTCAATAGAATTCAAATAACTATAAATAATTTAATAATAAAATGCTAAGTATTTACATGATATACATCTTTTCACTGTAGTGGTTTGCATGGAATTGTATAAGTAAAGCGCAGTGGCACATGATGATTGTAAGAGCAAGTAAAGTGTTTTGTGCATAATAAAACATTTATCACCCAGCCCTAGTTGGTGTACACACTGCAGTGTTTCCCCCAGTAAATGTCTCAGTCAAGGTGGTAAGCAGGTGGCGGTGCTGTTGGCGCGGCGCGTAGCGGCGCGGCGAAAATTTTTGGGGGTATTTTGCTCAAAGATGCCAGTACGCATGAATGAAATAAACAACTGTTTATTTCAATATAAATAAACAACAGTAGGTACAAATGTTGTGGAAAACATGCACACACTACAAAATAGGGTTTAAGCCGGTTTTTAAGAAAAATCAAGCTGCCTCGGAAGATGACAGTTTGTGATGTCGGATTCCGTTCAAATTAACCGCCTATTCATTGTGGACTGCAAGAAAAAAAAAGTTTTCGCGCATGCGCACCTGATTCTGTATGATTTAACATGTACGCAAATAAGCATCATTCTTTGTGCCTTTTTTACGTAAATGGTATGCCACATAAGCCTTTACGTTACATATCATTCATGGACCAATTAAAATCGAGATATTACTAGACATTTACGCAGCTTAAGGCCAATGTATGCTACTCCGAGTCCGTTGCGGACTGACGGACGGACGGAGCGGACGGACCCTTTTTGATTTATAGTTCTACGAGCCTTTTTGTTGTGAAAACAATTCACCGCCAGAACAGTAGATGGCGCAACTGAAGTCGAGCTTAGAGAAGCCTACCTCATGAGGTATATAGAAGAAGTCCACGCTGGTTTATTTACGTCCTCCCGGCTCCTCACACACAGTGAACGATGGCAGCTAACAGAAAAAGGATGTTGATGACGCAACAGTTTTTGCTGAATAAAGTGACACCCAGCGGGTCATAATGCTTATGTTATCGTGTCTTAACGCAGCGGTTCCCCGGTCTTGTTTCCAAACTGCGTTGCTAATTCAACAGCTGCAACAGCTTGAAGCTACACGGAGGCAGCTAGCTTCCCCCCAGCTTCCACACACAGTCAGCAGGGACACCCGATACTAACTACTACCGTTAGTTAGTATCGATCTAAAGTGTTTGCTTCTAACCTGACGGTGTTTGAGAAAGAGTGTCATGAGCCGTGGGATTAAAGTCAGCGGGTTTTTGCGCTGTTCCCACCGCAGTTAGCATGGTGGTTAGCCCGCTAGCCACGTTATGAAGGTTCGTTATAACAGTATGTGACCGTACACACGTGCCGTAAGTGCTCTAACCAGCCACCGTCAGCCGGACAACGCCGCTGGCTTAACACACTTGTCACATTAATTATAGAGTCGTAGTTGTGTTTTTGGTTTATTGTGATTTAGGGAATGGAACAGGAAGTTTCCATTCCGAAATGCTGGCGTTAGCGGACCAATCACAGCCAAGGGCTATCCGTGGGCTCTCCGCCATTTCGACGTGTAGTTAGAAAAAGGAGAGCTGCACGAAAAGCTCTCCGAGGAGCCGCGGAGAGGCACGGAGAGGGCGTTCCACGTTGGAGAAGGCGGTCCTATCTGTCCGTGTCCGTCAAAACGGAGAAGCATACATTGGCCTTTAGGCCAACGTCATTACGTTGGCTATGCTCATTCACGTCGCGTTACCCCCGCGGATTTAAGTCAACATTGCAGCTGCCGTGTCCGTGCCCGCAGATATTTCAGACTGGAGGAATTTTAACAAATTGGATTATAATTTAAAAAGGAACAGAATGAATAGCAAGAGAAAGGCCTGCGCCAGCCTTGGACGGTGTACAGCAGCAACAGGGACAAACAATGTTCGAGCATTTCAAACGGACAGGTAGCCTACATGAACAGAAGGATGCTAGCTAGCTGTGCTGTCAGTCAGACTGTCACTGGATTACTATCGTATTGCTTATTTCTACAGCCAGGGAGTCAGATTGGTGAGTCAGAAACTTTTTGGGGGTTTATTTAATAATAAAGTTGGATGAATTGATACCGAGTGCAATCCATTCTGCATTTTATATTCAATTGAGCAGTTGTGTTTTCATTGTTACTGACGGACAAACCTAAGCTCTGCAATGTGGATAAATGGTTACATTCTGATGCTGGACAGGTCCATGGGGCATATGCTACTGGTACTATATCTATTAAGAAAGTTTATGGAGTGGAGTTGCCATCAGTTATGCTGTAGTCCTACATAATGATGAATGCTGTCTTTTATTTTTAAGTTGAATAGAAGTAGTACCGGTAGTTTGAATCGGCGAAGGTTTGACTTGTTGCCTTACGTTTATTCTGCCCTCGGTGTGAGGGACAGGTCCGTTAAGTCGATGGATGCGATGTTTAATCATTTAGACCAAACTACAGTAGGCTACGGGCAAACCTGAAGTCACCGTCGTGACATTTCATATACGTCCCGTCTGTGTGTGTGAGTGAGTGAGAGAGAAAGAAAGAAAGAAAGAAAGGGAGGAACTTATTTGAAATCGGCCGTGCGTGCCTGTTTGTTGTTTATTGTTTTTGATTTAACAATATATAGGTTTAGAGAAATCTGGCTTTCAGAACTCAGTGCCTACCCACTCACTGACCTCACCGCACGTCACTAGCGGTAGATTGACAGGTGACTATGATAGACTATGCAACAATATATTCAACCACCAGATGTCGCCGTCTCAATTACACTCAAAAAACTTTATTGGCACGACTAATGTTGTAAACAGTATTACCTGAGTATTATCAATGCCATTTTTTTTTTTTTTTTCAACTTTTTTTTTTTCAATACATTGGTAGTCAAGGCGGGGCCCTAGTCTTGTTAAGGCGGCCGCCTTAACAAGATAGTGCTGGGGGAAACCCTGCACTGACTGAATCCAATGGAGACTATTATTGAAATGAATGCAACACTTAGGCTATCATTATTATTATTATATTCAAGTCACCGACAATAATAACTGTATTACTTAATAAGGAATACTTGTATATCTGATTTAAGGACTAAGCTTGATTTAAGAAAAAAGAAATCAAGCAATTCCATAAAAAAATTTGAATAAGCACGAGGAGCGTGGTACACTTCAATTACCATGATTGGCTGTTTCTTGGGTGTGTGTGGCAGAAGAAAAAAACACTTTCAGATGAGTTATAGTTTAGTCTAGGTATGGTTTGACCTTGTTAGTAGGGTCAGGGACAAGTTTACCGAAATGGAATATATAGTATAAGAAGACAACGACAAACGAAAGAAGTCGAAGAAAAACAACACACTTCATGCCTAGGAGGAAGCACTGTCGTGATGCCTAGTGCAAAAGATTAGAGTACAGTTGTGAATCTAAGGTTTGCTGATTTGCCTTTTGCCGTTAGTATGCTAATAATATCTACAGAAATCAGCAGCAGTGTATACTCTTTCTGGTTATGTAAGATATTGAAAATGAAAAATGATTGGTCATATACCTTCCACTGCATGTGTTCGCTGATGACGATTCTGCTTTCTCCGCTTGTTGTTGTATGTAGCCAGTTCAATGAACTGGTTTGGGGGTAAATGACGATAGTCTACATAGCCTCCCCCCTCTTTCTCTCTGTCTATCTGCTTGTATACTTGTAGCGGATGGGCAGAGGGGGTCATTTAATTATATGATTAGGAAAATTGGGGAAATTAAAACTCCAGGACAACAGAAGGGGAATACAAAGTATGGGATGTATATTTGATCATTTATATCATATAAAATATGTCATTAATATCGTTTGAAATCATTTCAGTGTTTTTCCTGGCGCGATACACTTGCGGCGAGCGCAAAAAATAGACTGTGGTATCGTTCGATGTTATTCACAACAGTTGATTGACATGTAGGTTTAGCTAATAGGAAGCCCCTATGCTGGTATGTTGTGGACCAATAGTAGAAGGCAATGAATGTTGGGGGCGGGGTCAGACACGGACGTGGGGACCCGTATAAAGATGTCAACATTAGTACAAAGTCTGTCTCAAGCACATTATTAAGCAAACTCGTCAGATTCAACGCCCTTGGCGGTGCATCGCAGCCCATGTGAACCGCACAAAGGTTTAACAAAGGGGTGGATAGGAGGCGCCTGGCTTTCCTTGGCGCTGCCCGGTGGAGTGCGGCGCTTCGAAAATGAAATGGTGAATTAGATTTTTTTGGAGGAAAATTAATCGTTTAGATTAACCGACTAAACGGTAAAATAGTTGACAGATGAAACGATAGAAAAATATTAATTAGTGGCAGCCCTATCCTGGATTCACCTCCTGATCTGAATCTGTACCAGAATTTAATTAGATTAAGATTAAGTTGCATTTATTAGTCCCAAACCCATGCACAGACATGAAAAGGCACACTCATGCAGGTAGGGAAATTTAATCTCTGCTTTTGACCCATCTGGTGCAGGACACACAGAGCAGTGAGCGACCATTTACGGCGCTGGGGGAGTAAGGTGCCTTGCTCAGGGGCACTAGACAAGGTAGGGAGACTCTTGGATTTTTGGGCAGATCAATCCAGGTTCGTCTTTTGTTGTCTCTCCGTGGAGTCGAACCAGAGTCGAACCAGAGACGAACCAGAGACCTTCTTTGCCCATAGTCCAAGTTTCTGCCACTAGACCACCGCCTCTCCACTACTAATGGAGTCTTTTATACCATACCAAATCCTTCCTGTTGTTCTCTAACAAAGTCTCTGATTTAATCCTTGAACAATGAGACTATTGATAATTACTTGCTCATATTGTTATTACCTCTGCTCAGGAGGTTATGTTTTCATCTGCGTGCATTTGTTTGTTTGATTCTTTTTCACCAAAAGTAGCTGGTATACGCAGGTTCTCATTTCATCTTGCCAAAGTGTTGAGTTCACCCTGGGTGTCTTGTTTACATTACTGCCAATTATAGCCAGAGCCAATTTAAACCTGTTGACTTTCCAAACCTCATAGCTTGTGAACACTCTGTCATTCTGCAGATAAATGGTGGTCCTCTGTTTTGAGGCCTTGACCTCAATGTGTGAGTGCACAACCAGGACAAAATCCTAGATAACTCTACCATTATATCATTATTCAAAGAACACCACTGCTTCATGTCGTTATAATGTAGTATACGTCTATGTCTATTGAGCAAGTATTTATTCTGATTTATATTGTAATAAAATCATTGAAGCCAATGTGAAAATTATTTAATTAACAGCTCTGTGTTACCCCTTTTCAACCAAGGCAGTTCCCGGGCTAATTCAGAGCCTAAGAGATGTGTCTGATGAAACAATATGTCTGCGCGTTGGTGTGAGAGGAGAGATTGAGTCTAAAGGTCTAAATACAAGATCAAATCAATGTTGCTATAAGGAAAGATTTAAATAATTGAAGAAAGGTTTTCGATTATTATGTTTTGATCAAGATGACGGCTCACTGACAGTGTGTTTGCTTCTGCATGTCAGTGCCCTTCGAAAAGGGGTATGTGAGTTAATGGGTATTTGTTTGTCAGTAATGAACGTTGTGACAAAGAGGTGTTTTTCAGGCATTTAAAAGCTTGTTACTGCTTTCTTTGCACATTTCACCGGTGCACTTCCTACAAGAACAGGCACCAGTCAGATAAAAATCCTGAAATGCATTGTTCATGTCTAATTTGTTTTGGGGCTGTGTCTTACAGTTATCCAGTCCCTCATTGCACTGGTGAACGACCCCCAGCCGGAGCATCCCCTGAGGGCAGACCTAGCAGAAGAATACTCAAAGGACCGTAAAAAATTCTTGAAGAACGCTGAAGAGTTTACAAAGAAACATGGTGAAAAGCGGCCAATGGACTGATCACCTGATGAGTGTGGAGCCCTCTTTCTCTCTCTTTCTTCCCCTCTTCTTTAATCTCCCTGCCGAAATACCTATCTCGCTCCCACCTCTCTGCTCTCCCCCACACCTCACATTCGCGCTCTTTCCTTACCCCTTCGCTCCCAAATCGCACCTCCCTGCAGCCCAGGAGCCGCCTAGCTAAAGCTAGACGGCGGCAGCCTATGCCGCCCTCCCAATCCAGGACTCTCTGTGGATCAGACAGCTTCCTCCTCCTCCTCTTCAGCCATAAACATCCAGACCATTTCTAACTTTCTACTCTTTTCTTAAAGTGAAAAATGGAAATAGAAATGCTAAGGGAACATGATGTTCAGATGAAATGTTAGATGGAAATACTCTGAGTAAAGTGATCATTTTCTGTAGGATTTTCCTCTAATCAAACAACTATTGTGTTAAATAAATTTCACATTTTTTCTGAGGTATTTTTTTTTTCTGAGCAGGTAAAGTGGTTTCTTTTAGCCTTCAATCAGTAATCTTAACTAAAAACAAACATGACTGAAAGAAGAGAGGCTGCAGCTTGGACTGGGAGCTATGTGCTGACTCACATGTTTCCTTTACATCACCTCCTTCTAGACTTGCACTGTACTCTGTGGAACAATCCATCTTGCATCTTCCAGCAGAAAAATACAATAACAAGCCATATATGAATTGAATTGTTATTGATAAAAAAGCTACAGAAGATAATTGAGTGTTAAAATAGAAAGAATTGGTTTGTAGGTATGATCAGGAGACCCTCAAATACAAGCTGAATGATACTATCTACACATTTTTTCAATATACTTTAATGATGTTTTGCAACCTAGATCGTTTGCACTCAGACCCTGCTGTTAAAACTGTTTTCTGCATCACAAATGGCCCCTGTGAATTTGTTTTACTAATTGTTATTTTCTTTCTCCAACTTAACTTGTTTTGATTGGCACTTGATACATTAAATCGGTGGAAATGTGGGAAGAACCTGTTGTTACTTGGAATATTCCATTCGTCTCCTTTCCTAGTATTTTTGGGCACCCCAGTATGATCATTTATTGCATCAGAATCGTTTACCACACAGACATATTCCAGCTGACAACCAGCTGCCTAGCTAGATGGATAGATACTTTAATGATCCAGATGGAAAGAGACGGGTGGACAGGAGCAGATGAGTAGAAGGTGGATGCACTGAGCTGGAATGGATCTCAACTCGTCCACAAAATCCTTAAAACAGGCTCCTTGAAAGCAGCTGGGCGAGGGCAGTCTGTCCAAGCATGTGTTCGGACAAGGGAAAGGATTGCGGTGGTCAAAAATCCACCAGTTGTTTGATGTGGTCCCAATATTGTTTCATAATAAAGATGGCTTAACCATTCGGTCTCACTCAAGTGGATGTTGCACCTGTTTGGCACAGACTTTATGGTTTCTGATGATTTGGACAGGAGCAGAACTGATATACCCATCAAGAGGCTTCACAAATGAATTAACAAGTTGATTATACACCAGAATGAGATATGATAGCGGTCACTTCATATTTGACTAACAATACATATTGTTACTCAATGCTCATACCTCTTCTCGGCTATCTAAATCAGGGTCCTATCTTTGCAGAAGCAAATCTTAACATCTGTTTCCTCCATCCAGCTTTGATCCTTTTCAATATGGTGTACCACCAGCGAAAGCCTCTTGCATTATATACTGCATATCAGCTAGACTAACGTGAAATTCAACTGATAGCCATTCAAATGTATGTAAGTGGTCTCTGCGTTTAGATTTTTCCAGCTTCCAAGGTAAATAATGATTAACAAACTTTCTCAGTCAACTACTATACTTTTAGGGCCATATTAATATTTTCCATGGAAAGTAGGGGAGAGCGGGGTAATGTGGGGAATTTTTTACATTTGCTCCCCTCTAGGCGAGCTAAAATGATATATCAGTAAAATGTACACATTTCCCATTAATTCAGGATGTTTTCTAGCAATGGAAATGATCAGAATGTTGTCAGGACAAAGGGCAGTGAAAATATGATTGTTTAAAAAAAAAGTGGTCTTGTGTCCCACTTAATACCGCCTACAGGGTAAAGTGGTCCACTTACCTTTCCACTTTAAAACTACCATAACAAAACACGTTGTAATAGTTAAAATCCCGACAGCTAGATTGACAACCATTTAAGCACATTTATGATTATTATGATTCATGTGATCTCTTGCACACCCTAGCTTACCTGCACATTGTTTCTCTGTCCAATTGACAGGGACAGGGATATTGTTTTTCTCTGCGTATTCAAATGCCAGTTCACAGCACTTAACTGGAGCAAGGCCATTGAACTGGTCAGCTAGTTGTTTCAAGTGTTTGAATGAACATTCAGATAACACAGAAGCTGCGTCACAGATGTCACCACAATGGTACGAAGTGGTTTGCAGTGCAGTTTTGTTCCACTTTTAGCTGAACTACTCTACAGAAGGCTTCCAGCACACAGTAGCTATAGGATAAGTTATTACTAGTAACTATTTCAGTGGTAGAGAAAGCATAACATATTACAAGTAAAAGCCTGTTTTACAAACTTTAACAGGTTACATTTAAGATGTATTTCCAGTAGTATGTACCTTGATTATTAAACAAAGTACTTGTAATGAGCCAGTGTGAGTTTAATATTGTGTGGCGCTGGATCAGGAAATAGAGCGGGTCAACCAATAACAAGAACGTTTAATGTGCTGCTAAAATTGAAATGAGTTCAGAGCCAGTCATGACTTCCCTGGAGCTCTAGGCAAAGTTCCCCTTCCTGACCCAGGAGCCATGTAAATAATTTACCACAGTCACACCTTAGAACCAGCATTCCAACTACAATCCAACCCCCTTTAACACGGTTTGCTTCACCTGTCCAAGAATAAGAGCAACACTGAACAGAATAAGGTATAAACAAACAAGTATTGTCTCCATTTCCTCTCAAAAGTTAAGTGCTATAGATAATGAATGGATATATCACAAAATGGGTCAGAAAATGAAAGCCTGTACTTTTGTCCAAATCCCACATTACTTTTTAGGTCCTTGATATAATTTTCTTTCTGAAACATCAAAAGTATCTTGACAAGAATCATTAAGTCTGTACTGAATATTTTTTTATTGTTTTTAAAAGGGCAAATTCTTAAACAAGAGTGATATTGAGGGTGTTACTTACAACCCATATGTTTACACCAATTGTACATTTTTCATTATTTTTGCTCCATGTTCAGGCTTTCATGAGAAGCATCATTATTTTTTGTTATTTATGTAGTAGTAAACATTCAATATAGCCTACATTCAATATTGACTCAAGCCTTGACATGATTACTTTGAGCCAAACTTTCATCATGAGCCATCCAGTATGGAAGCGTGTGCTTTTGATTTATAATATTAACCAGTAGATCTCACTAAACAGTATCACCCTATGAGGTGAGACCCATGTGGATGGATGGTTTAATTTTTGAGTCACAAATATAGAAATTGGACATAGTATTCATAAAGATAAAGAAGAGAGGGTTTTCCCTTCAATTAGACCAATTGGTTAAGTGTTTCTCTAAAGCAGCAAAGATATTTTAAATTGTTTTACAGTATGTTGAGAGTTCTCTATCATTTATGGTCACACTGGATCCTCTGTCCTGGTTGTTTGAAAATTGGCAGGGCTCAATCTCCCACTGTTACACACAGACAAATATACACCAGAGCAGGGAGGTGTACACGCAGTGAACCAAATGAAGTTAAGGTACAATTTGGTAAAGAGAAAAAGTAGGAAAACCTATTCAAAGAGTGACACTGTTTTGTGTGTTCCTCATGCTCTCTAACAGTAACACCAAGTGTAAACAGTGATTTTGCTTGATGAATTATAATCCCTTCGGGAATTTATTATTTTTAAAGAGATTATTTTAAAAAGTGCATTCATCAAGATCTATAAATATGGGTTTTCGAAATACATCACAGCCCGGAAACAAATAAAATCTCTGTTTAAACAATATAACATTTCTTTCAAATAATTTCTAACTCCTGAGTGCCACTACCAGACCCTGTCACCAAGACAGAACCTAAGTCCCTTGAAAACCATGGAGGATATCATATTTTATATTGACGATTCAGTTTTAAATGCTGCTTGCTGATTACAAAAAAACAATCACAGAATTAAAATATTAAGTTAGGAAAGAAATATTAAATTCTACTGTAGATATACAGACAATGGCCTTAAAAATTACAAACATACTGTTACAGGTGATTTTTAAATGTGAATGTTAAAATAGTATTCCCTTAGACACACACTGACGAGATGTTCGTCGCTACTTGTGCTGTACAGACCTTGGATCATTAGAAATCATCCCTTCACCCTTTAAAGAAAAACCACACAAATATTAAGATTCATCTGTTAGACACGCGAGAAATGAATACACTGCAGGGGCATTGTTAGCCCGTTTTACTAAGATTCAATACTTAATACCTGACCATAAAGTTCTGTGTTGTAATTTTATAAAACATACACATGAAGCAATTTTCAAAACTTAAGGACAAAGCTGACATAATGGAGGTCTTGAAATATATTTTCAAGCAGGACCTCAAGATCAGATCCTAATTCACTTAAAGGAAAACTACAGGTTATTACAATTGGGTATACTTTGATTAGTCAATAACAATATCTGTTTAATCACCAAGTTAAAGCTGAGATCTAGAAACATGGTGGCATCCCTATGGAGAGGTCAGACAATGTGTCAACACAAACCAAGGGTTTATTCAAATCTAACTAAACCACTTAATGTTAGTGTACCCAGCTCTAATAATCCGCCATTGCCCCTGTGTGTTCACAGCTACAGTGAGTACAACAGGTCAAGGATGAAGCAGATTATGGATCAATAAAATGAAGGATGATGAAAATGAACTAAATGAAGTTGTCTCACCGGCATGCCTGATCATCTGACTGCTCATATTTGTTTATTACCTGGACTTATTTGAATACTCAAAGGACCGTATTGTACCACTATGTTCCTAGATCTCAGCCCTTTACTTCTACACTGTATTGGCTAAGTACAGCGTATAATAATGAACAAAACCACACTACAGACCCCAAGTTGTAATGATATGTGAAACTGAGGGCATGCAGGTATTGCAATAAATTGTATCAGAGTACTGTGTAGCAGCACTCAGTATGGCTTGCATAAAAAAACTAACTTTGTCTTAAAGTGGCTGAGGGGTATAGCGGTCGTCCTCCAACCTTAAGGTCGGCAGACTAGAAAGCGCCATATAAATATAAAACCATTTAAACATCCAAACTTTAACAAACACCTTAGAACAATTCATTCCATTTTGTAGGCAAGTTTAGTATTTGAAGTGCTTCTGTGCTCAAGTCACATTTACTCAGAGGTTGTAAATGGTTGATGGTACTCCCTGGGTAGCCTCTCTATCTTAGTGCAGTCTCCTATTGAAGGTAAAATCAGCTAACAGAAATATCAAGACGACAAAATGTGAACAACTTTTTATACTAGGGAACTGGGTTTAAAAAAGAGAAGATGTACTATTGTTGCAGCCAACACTCTGGCTGGACTACAGAGACAACTTAATTCATAGCTCTCAATCTATATGCTTCTGTCTGTGAAGCTGTGACTGCCTTGGGTTAAACCGTATTCATTAAACATACTGCAAATTACATTTATAGGATTATGCTGATTTCTAGCAAATGTCAATTTGACTCAGAAATAATTTTTCTTTTACCACTAGAACAGAACCTGGAAGATAAGGTTTCCAGCTTGCTCTCTGCAGTAGTGTAGTGTTCACATTAGATTCTTACACAGCAGTAGTCAGAGGTCTTTGAATGCACAGAGCTGCACTCTCTCCTGACTATAGAGGGTCAGCAGGGATGGTTCTCTAAGCACGGTCAGCTCATGCTGTCTGTCCGCTGACTGGGAGAAATCATCAGGACCCTCTCCACAGCCTCCTTCCTCTGGGTGACTGGGGTAACCTGGGTGAACCATGAGCTCTGCCGTGACCACAGATTGATTTGAACCTGATGCACTGCTGGAGGTAGTGCCTGAATGCCCGGCAGCCAAAGCATGGCTGAGGGCCCTCTGCAGGTTGGGGACAGACATGTTCTGACCCATTGTGGTCAATCCCAGGTACACATCTGGCCACCTGTGGCAATACACATACAAGTATAACAAGGAAGTTTAGATCATGTTCCCACTAAACTTTCACAATTGTTGACCTTTACAAACCTAAGAGCATCATTATCAATCCTCTTAAAACGCCAGCAGGCTGAAGTTCTGACTGATGATTGTGGTTCATATCTATATAAAAGGCTTAAAACAGGTTGTGAGCTTAATGCTTTGTTTCATATTGTGGATGTAATTGACAAGATAAAGTCAGTATGCACATTTAATATGAGAGTTTTGTTGGTGAACAATATTATGCCCTAACACAACACAAGTTAGTGAAAATGTGAAAAGTATTTTGAATTTGCATTGGATTTACATCTGGAAAATCACTGGGTAATCACTGGGTACACTCAAAGACTCAATTATACACCATTATATTCATCTTATTAATAAAGCTGTGTGCACAAATAGATCGAGCTACAAAAATTTCAGCTTTTGTGCAAGCATGTGCAGCAACCTCCTTTCCAATGCCACAGTTATGGAGGATGACACTTTGTTAATTACTGTACCTACTTGCAAATAACTAGTTCTGCCTATTCCACCAGTATGGAGGCACAGTAATCGATAATGCATTGTGCGTAACAGCAATCACGCACAACCATTACATACATGTTTGGCTATTTATAGTACCGTTTTATCATTAATGCATCACATTTAGCTTTAACCCATCATCAGCAATGATATCAAGTCATCAGCATCAAATATTTGCAAGGTAATCGATTATTTAGTTGACAAAGCTTATATTGACAGTCTGTCTTTACTTAATAAGTGTTTATATGGTGAAAATTGCATATGTTTGGATTTTAGTATAAAGAAATTGTTTCTTCGTTCTGGCTGCACACACACATACACAAACACACACCTGATTCCATAGCGTGTGAACACAGGGATGGAGTCCAAGGCGTCCTTCTCCACCTGTGTACAGAATCTTTGAAGGTGCACTGGCAGCCACGGGCAGCTGTGTAAACCTGGCTCCACTGGAACACGAGTGTATGGAATGCTGAAATCGGACAGCACCTGTGCAAACACCTCACGCACCTCTGCAACATACAATACAACACCTGGGCAATGATAAACTGACCCACAGATTATTTTTAACAGGGTCAAAAAATACTCCTTCATTACTGGCAAACATGCATACATCCAAAGATTGGGGGACATACATGAGTGTTGGCTAAACTATCTGTGAACCTCCAAGGATCAATAATAAGAACCTCTGTCTTTCTGGTCATCCCGCATTTTACATATTCAAGACTTAAAACTGAAAATATGCCACTAATAAAAAATTAATTCTCTAGATTTCTACCTGATAGTGCTGTAGCTAAATTTAAGGAAATAATCCCAATTACATTTAAACCCGTATTAGCAGTAGATATAAACAAAAAATTCTTTAAAAACTTGAGCTCCATTGAGATCGACCACCTCGTCGATAGCTCTGCAGACTCATTACGATTAACATTAGACTCAATAGCGCATCTAAAAAAGAAAAATGTCAAACATAGTAAATTAGCTCCGTGGTATAATTCCCAGACAAATGAGTTAAAACAATTATCAAGAAAACTAGAAAGGAAGTGGCGCTCCAGCAATGATGTTGAAAATCGAATCGACTGGAAGTATAGTGTTAAAGAATATAAAAAGGCTCTCCACAAAGCAAGAGCTGCCTACTATTCAAAACTAATAGAAGAGAATAAAAACAACCCCAGGTTTCTCTTCAGCACTGTAGCCAGGCTGACAGAGAGTCACACCTCCACCGAACCCAGTAGTCCTCGATCCCTAAATAGCAATATCTTTATGACCTTTTTTAATGATAAAATTCAAACTATTAGAAATAAAATCAACCATCTCCTGCCCTCAATTGGCACTAATACCCTCCCAACAACAGAGATCTCAGAAACGGCTGAGAATCCTACCCATTACTTAGACAGCTTCTCTCTGATCACCCGTGATCAGTTTACCAAATTAATCTCAGGTTCTAAACCAACAACCTGTATCTTAGATCCCATTCCTACCAAATTACTTAAAGAAATTCTGCCCCTAATTGATAGTTTATTACTTAACATTATCAGTCTGTCATTATCATCAGGTTATGTACCACAGTCTTTTAAAATAGCTGTCATCAAACCCTTACTCAAAAAACTCACCCTAGACCCAGAGGTTTTAGCCAATTACAGGCCAATATCTAATCTGAATGATGTGTCCCCCATAGAGCTGAGTGGACATTTCTCTTAGATGCATCACAAAGTAGACTAGGTCTCCGTTGACTAACTATATCACTGCTGCTCCAGGATCAGAACAGTCGCTCGTCCTGTGTCAGAGTCTCTGGTGGAGTCTGTTTCCTCCTGATTCCTCTGACCTGCGCTCACTTTACACTTTAACAATAATCACAAGTTATTAGGACACATATGAGTGACATTTACTTTGTGTTTGTTTGATTCTCAAGAGTTTATCAGACACATGTTTAAACCTGTTACGCAACACAAGATGTAACGCGCACAGTCAGGACATTAGGGTTAAAGTGACCGGAACGATCCAGACATGATATACATAAACATAAAAATCATCGCCTAATAAGAGATGAGCAGACACACGTGCGCACACGCGCACTCACACAGATTATGACACAACGCTATTTTTGATTTAGTCTTAGTCTTAGTCTTTTGACGAAAAAACAAATTAGTTTTAGTCACATTTAGTCATTTTTATCCTTCTTAGTTTTAGTCGACAAAAAGTCAGAACATTTTAGTCTAGTTTTAGTCGACGAAAACTCAGAACATTTTAGCCATTAAACTCCTTTTCTATAAAAACATATAGCTGCAGCCTAATAGCTTAAAAATATATATTCCATTTTAAATGTGAAAACATAAAAGGGAGAGCAGGTGAGACTGGAGGCGAACACAGCAACTGCAGCTCAGTAGAAACCAACTGCAGCTTCTGCTCTGATCAAGAAGCTGTGGCGCTGATCTCTGATCAGCTGAGACCAGAGAAACTCTGTGTTTCCACTGTTTCCATAGTTAAGAAGCAGTCGGTCACTGACGGCTTCTCCACGTGTACTAGCTCTGATCTAAGTGTGACTCTCTGAGCGAGTGCGCGGGGCGGAGCTACGGACCGGTGCGCTATCTGGGAGCGCACAGACACACAGACACAGACACATCTTGCATGGAGCAATAGGAACAAACACAATTCCCCCCTGGGATCAATAACGTACTTCTGATTCTGATTATTGTTGCAGAAGAAGAGCAGGCTTGTTTATCCAGAAACATAAATATGAATCCATTAGGTTTTTATAGAGATAATGAGGATGAAAAGCATAAATTTAATAGTTTTTAATACATTTGGTCATTCATTAGTAAATTTAGCTATTGCTGTCTATCTACTATTTTTATTTAAATAAATGGAATTTTAATATACTATGCATTTAGTTAAAAGGGTGTGTTACTACATTTTTCAGGACAATCGGGCCTTCATCATTTATGCGTACCCATGGTCTGAGGAAGTTAAAATTTAGGTACGAACATAATGATGAATCCCAGATTACACGTACATGCCCATTCAGTGTATAATATACACTGAGAAATTTGTAGCTTGTCTGGGCATGTAAATGGTTATCAGTGGATGAGTGTACGAAAAACAATAGTTTGATATTTTCCCCTTCAAGTTTCTATTACCTGGAAGTACATGGATGTGCTGGTGCCCGTCCATGTGATATGGCAGGTGACCTGTAAGCTCCCTGAATTTTCTGACCTGGGCACTCAATTCCAGCTCCACCTGAGAAGGAAACGCACACCTGGAAGTTACAGTAATGGAGAAAACATTCTTCTTCCTCTTCTTGTCTCGGAAACAAACATGAAATGAACACAATTTGTTTTGCTAGATGAACTTGCTTTTTGATGATTTGCAGTTTCTCACCAAAACGCGGTCTCATTAATTCTAAAGCAGTCTATGAAGTGCATCTGTTATTAAGCCTACTCTCATTGATAGGAATAGGAATAGGAGCCTTCAGCTATCAAGCCCCTCACCAACAACAGCGTTCTTGTACACAATATGTTCAGGGCACTATTGATACCAGCAATGGTCAAGTCGGCCAGTCAGTCTGGCATAATCGGGCAGGCTGAACCTTTTTATTTTATGTGCAAATGTCATATGCATCAGCAAATTTGTCTCTCAATAAAATCAAAATATCCGCTGATATCCTCTTCCGGATCACTTTCGCGCAAACCCTGCACACAAGCTCTCAACCAAGAATGCGCAGTAGCATCGCTAGTTCCGGTAGCATTGCAGCATAGCTGCAGTTACTGCTGAGTATAGCTGACGTGACAACCTTGGTGACCGGACCTTTAATGGGCATTCTTCCTGGTCCTGAAGCTTCCATGGTCATCATTATGCAGCGGCTCAAAAGATTTGCATAGCGGTAAACAATAATCAATAAAGTTCCGTCTCTGTTTCGATGCAGGAACTCTATGTCTCCATTGCGATGCATCTAAGAATCAATTAATGTCCCCATCTCTATCGATAAGAAGTTCCATGCTTTCCTCATAAAGGTGCAGGGTTTACTGCATATGACTAGTCAAGCAGAGATGCATATTTCACAAACGAGTTGCAAAATATAATACAAAAAAATGTGAGGCATACACACATTATCTAGTAACACATTATCCAGACTAAAAAGAAATAGTTGCAGCAGCCAAATTCAGTAAAGGACAGCTGGCAAAAAGTAACAGATGAAGTGAGCCCCTCACGGTAAGATGCAGACCGTTCTTTCTTCAGAGGGAATTTAAATTAATAACAACTATGGCTTTATACATTCGCTCATGGCTTAGTAGGCTGCATGACATCATCAACAAACAGCTTACAGCTCACTTAGACGGCGTGATCATCGTAGCAGGGGAATTCAATCATGCAGATCGGAAACTAATCAAGCCAAAACATCAGAAAAATATGAGTTTCCCAACCAGAGAAAATAACGATCTGTGAACCAGAAGAGCTCTGTTCTTCAGATTGTAAAAGTTTATTTGCTGATTGTTGGAGATGAATGCTGGTTTTCTAGGTATTTCAGCATTAGTCTTGAACTTGCTTAGCCTGATTCTTAAAATGAAAGATGCACAGGAGATTGTACTCATTGACCAAAGTTTGGGTAAGTACAGACATGGTGGAGAGTGGGAATGAAATCAGCAGCAAAATACATGCATAGACCTTATCTAGATTACTTCAAGCCAGTCACAAAACTGGGGTTTTGCAGAATGTACCTGTTTCATGCTGAGTTGACCTCTCTCCAGGGCCTGCCGAAAGCCCATCTTCCCATGAAAGAAGCCATGGTGGTTTATCAGAGTGGAGGCCTGCTGGACACTTTTACATACTGGAATGCCCTCAGACAGGTTGGCATGGAGGCCAACAGGTATGTTATGTCTGACTCAAAAATAAGAAAAGCGAAAATTTGTTCAACAGTGTAAAAAGATGTTTTTAGGTCTTCATTTCTTCTTTGCTCAAATAAATAGTGCATTTATGTCAAGGGGAGGTAGGTTCTTAGAACACTACACAATTAGAGTTGACCAAATTTGAAAAGTAAATTCTCATTTAAATATTAATAATACAATCACAGTATATATTATTTAAAGCAATTGTTGTGGGAATACACAGGGTCCCATCCTGTTGACTACAACAGTAGTCAAGTGCAAGTATTCTCTGCCATGGCCTGAAATAGACCTTCTGCTCAGAGTGACTGACACACCTCCGGTCAAACAGATACATCCATGCCTGAATATCTGTCACAATGTTCAGCAGGCCTATGGCAAGCTGTTTTAACAGAGGTAAATGTAGATATCTGAAATGGTTAGTTGCAGCCCTAAATGAGAGTTGGTGCCTGTAGTAATGCTCAATGATTTTTCTGCATATCTAAAGGGGGTCAGGAATTTTCATATACAATACAATATGCCAAACTAAACTACCGTTTAGCTAGATCAGCTGCGTCCTTTGCAGCAGTGGTGTTAACCAGCAGTGATACATTGGAAATGCCTCCAGCCTGGAAACAGTCCACAATTCCCTGGTTCCTCCTTGGACAGTAACCAAAATCATCTCCAGTCACCACCAGCATCATTCTGGGCTGTGGCATAATTGCAGGTCTCTGTGGAGGGAAAAAAAGGATGAATACTCACTGCCTTCCATGACAGCCCACTACTACAAGTGTTTGTCTGAATGGGTGAATGAGAGACACATCGTTCGTACTTTGGATAAAAGCAGTTAGCCTACATACATTTACCATTCTGTTCATCACTACAGGAAACTACAACCAGTTAGTGCAGCAGACACATTTTCAGTCAATATTTAAGTAGTATTCCAGTATTTTTTTTTAAAAGTAAAATCGCCCATGCGTCTAAATTCAATGATAAAAAGCAGATCACTCTCAAAGTTTAGAAATGTGTTACTAACTTACACATGGAAGATAATTAAGAAATAAAACCTTGCATGATGTTTTGCTAATTAACTAACCAACCATTTTAGTGAACCCGATGCTGCTGTGATGCTTGGCTAACATCAAGTCTTTTACAAATAATTTGAATGTGTTCTTATTGATGTGTTAAAAGTCTTCATTCGTCTTCTCCCCTGGAGAGTACTTACGGTGGCCTTGGGTCTGAATGAAGCTGTGTATATCAACTTGTCCTGACAATGTGTTCACACGACGGCTACATGTCCTGTAGAGTTCCAGGAAAACAGTCGGCAGGAATGTACCGGCAGCTAAGGCTACAAGAAAGCCATTTGGTAATGAATGTACAATTATACTCAATCTTACCCATTGTATCACACATGTTGATCAATATACATCTGAAGCCACACAAGCACGGTGGAGAAAGGCGATATTTCCGACCAGTGAGTAGCGTTAGCTATTCTTCTGCTGCTGTCGATGTTGTTGCGTCTTCTTCTTCAGAAGAGTATTTAGCTGCCGAAATCCACTTGGTATTATTACTGCCATCTCCCGGAATGAGTCATCTACTGATGCTTTTCGTCCCCACTAAACCAATTTCCGTCAGTCTTGTTTCTCGCGAGATGTTGAGGTGTTTTGACCGGAGCGCTCTGAACGCACACCTCATACATATTCTACCTCTAATCTTCGCTCTCTTCCCGTTCTGAATCTATGAAGTTCATCTGTTCATTGCATCTAACAATATATTCTACAGTTGCTGATGCCTGCCAGTGTTTACAGTGTCGATGTGTGCTGCAAAGGTAGCTCTCTCCTGTTTCACTACCTCATTATAACTATATCCAACGTTTGCCTTTTGTCTGTCCCAAAGTTGCTGCAATACTTTGTTCTCATTTTGTACCCCCGTTTTTTTGGACAGTTTGATACTTGTGTTCTTCATTTCCTCTAATCCTTTGTGAAGAACCTGGAGAATATCACCACATTGCCTTCTATTCCTCGATTGAATTGAAATTATTTGGAATAAAATCCTCACAAGTGTTGAGCCCACCTGACTAAACACTAGTGACTGCAGCTTGAATCCCTGCAAGTAAGTATTTTGTACGGTCTGTACTATTTTGATCTGTATAGCAACAAACAAACTGCATCTTTATTTCTTGACTTAATTGACAGCAGGTTCATACCAACTTCAGGCACCTTCAGTTACAACACAGTTTGTACTGGGCTAATGACAGCAGAGCAGAACTCTAGTCAAGGGTCCTTGCTGTTGCCTCACCTATCCAGCTATAAGCCTTTCTGGTTTGGCGTCTCTTTAGAATAAATCCAGTGGGCAAACTTGAATGTTGCATACAGGAGAGGTTCTTGCTGGACCTAAACATACACTTAGCGCCCCGGCCGGACAAAATCTAATCTTCTAAGTACTGTTCCTGGTATTGAACCACTTGCTATACTACCATAGTCTAACCTAGACCTTAATAACCCTAACTAGCAACGCAAATGTGTTTTAAGGATACAATATCAAGTCCACATTTTTATGATTTTAGTTTTACATGTACAGTTTCAGCATTTCTGTTAACCTTCTCCACAACTAGCACATATTCGTTCTGTGACACACTTCTGCTTCTTAGCAAAAATCTTGGAATTCCAACGATCTTGAGTATTGGAAAAGATTCCCTTTAACTAAATCCAGCAAATCCAATTTATAGTTTTTTATTTCCTTGCTAGAGTCAGACTCTGTTTTCTTGCTGCCTTTTTTTGTGCATTTTATTACAAACATCTGTCTTCTTACATGTTGTACTTTTTAACATATCAATAGTCTCCATGATGTCAAACTTATGAAAATAACAATTCATGCTTAATCGTCCAAACAACATTTGTTGATAGTCCTGCGCCGGGAAGTGGGCAGTTAGGGTTCAGCTCCTAGTTATGGTCCTTCATCCACTGCTCAGTCCACTGCACTATCTGCTCAAGGTTGCGATCAAGATCTTCAGGAGTGTTGCTGGTTAGTTGGTGGACAATATCTTCACTGTACGCTTCAATGGCTTCCTCATAGATGGTCTGGAAGATCTCACACTGCACGTTGTCTTGCAGCTTCTTCCCTGTGTAACCCCTGTCGGTAACAAAGAGGACAGCTCAGACAGGAAGGTCATAAACAGGCGCAACTTTGCTCATTTCTAGTATAGTGAACCAAATATGTAAGTAGCCTTATCTAACAAGTTAGTAAATATTTTTGGGACAGGCAAGGATTGGAGGAGCCACGGTTCGTGCCGTGAAGTTTGGTTGTAAAGAGTGACCCTCGGGATGAAGACCATTTCTCAAGTTTATAGAAAAATGCTAAAATAAGTGATGCCAATTTTAAATGTGGCTAATGCTACTTCAGTAACATAGTTCAAATCTTCAGTGGTATACCACAGTTTACAAAAAGATATGAACGGTTGACCACAGGGACATTTCAAACAGTTAATATTACCATGTGAAATTTAAATTATCGTTAAAGCTGCAGTTGGTTACCATGGCCTAAAACTCATGTTAAAACTTTCCAGATTCATTATCTGACATCATAGAATAATAACTTAACAAATGTGATCATCAGTTTTTCTGAAGAGCAACAGGGAAGAGCAGACACAGACACTCCTGTGCAGATTAGGATACAATTTAGTGTTTGACTTCATTGATGCAGAAGAAGAAATGCCCAGTTTATTCAGGAACACATAAATATGAATTCAGCAGGTTATTATAAAAGATCAGTTCTACGTGTCTTAGATTACAGAAGAGTAGAGGAGCAAAGACTCTAGTTGACCGGCACTGAGTAATGTTCCAAAGGCTATAATTTTTCACACCGTTTAATCTCTAGTAGACAAAGTCAGTGAAAACCCAGTGAACAGTAATTTTTGCATGGTACATGTGGTTTAAAAACAAGTGGCTACTGACAGTGCTATGTGTTCCAAGTGTTCTGACAGGGAGACACAGGTGACATTCATTTTTTTAGTGGGACAATAAACAAAAAAAATTGGTATATACATTGATCAGCAGTGGTATTACTATTTTTGATGAGCAAAATACATAAAGTTCAGCACACAAGACAAAATAAATGTAAGTTACCTGCTCTCCAACCGTGTGTACAGCTGAGTGTTTTCTGTTCGCAGGACAAAGACAATATGAAACCAGCGTTCAGGAAACAGGTCACAGCCATGATAGTCAATAATCACACCACCTTCTACCATCTTTTCTTCCAGTTCATCCACCACCTACAGGATAAAACATCACAATATTTACATCCAGCCCACCCTAATTCAGTCTTGAGTGTTAATTTATTTTAGGTTGGTGTGACAAAACTAATGGTTGAGTTTTACAGAAGTACTGGGTACATACTCAGAACTGTCCACTAACATGCTGCTTTTGTGGCAGCATGTTTCGATATCTGTCCAGTACACACCAACATCAGATCCATGTTTAAATTTGAATGAATTATCTCACTCACCCGGTCCTCATCTAAAATTGGGCACTTATACTCTTCGTCATAACCATCATAAAGTTGTCCTAGGGAAAGAAAATCAGATCATCAGAAAAGCCACAACTCTGATATTTAATGGCAACTTGCCTACGGTCATTAAAGTCTAATACAAATCATTCATCAAAAAAGCGTTAAAATGTGGTTTAGATTAGTTTAGGATCCACATTACCTACAGCCTTGGGCTCCTTAAAAGGGATAGTTCACCCAAAAATGAAAATTCCCTCATTATCTACTCATTACTATAAAGATGTTCGTGTTTGGATCACAGCAGACATTTAAGCTAAAAAGATGGTGTAAATGACACCGTGTCAAGACGAGTATAAATGATGTGTCTTTTGTACACCACAGGAGCAGTATGGAGGCACTTAGACTTTTTCTGTTTTGTTTTTACGCTTGAAGAATCGGTTACCATTTACATCAATTGTATTGGATTTGGCTACAACTGTGTTTACCCCAGAAACTCAAACACAAATTCTAATCATGATCTTGTTTCACACTGGTTTTCAAAACAATCAAAATACATGAAAACAGCCAGTTCACTCTCACTCACTTCAAATACATCACAACAGACCATTTCATTGCCAGTGTTTCACTCACATTCCAGACTAGTATTCAATGTAATAAACAAAACATATGACTAGAGTCCTATTCACTCAAATATTCCAAGTCCACAATTCAGACTGACCTTCCACAGCTTCAACCGGTGTTAGACGTTAGTATCAGTGTGTGTTACAATAAGTTAGTTTAAAGAAGTTCAGTAAATTAGTTGACGATTTTACCTTCTTGAGCAAGGTCTCCGATGTTGACATAAGTCAGCTCTGTTCGCTGGGCTAGTTCCTTTCCTAAAGTGGTCTTTCCAACACCAGGGGTTCCTATAAGGCAGAGGATCAACATTTAGTTATAATGAATACTCCATCATCTGGTGAGATCTGATAAGGCTCTTAAGCAGTGGCAACGACTCGCAACGAAGATGCAATTGTTTGGTATTT